>NC_045441.1:620708-726948 GCF_002776525.5 Piliocolobus tephrosceles
CTTGAAGCCAAGGTGGAGATTACCTTCAGGCGGACGTCTCCGTCCTGCAAGGGTCTCCCAAGCCACTTGGTGGCTCAAAATGGACCTCGGACCTGTGCAGGATTTTGGCCGAGGGTGGTAAAGAGGAGACAAGGGCACTTACCCCAGAGAGGCCGTGAGAGTGAGGGAAGCGGGTCTCAGGTCCTGGTCCGTCCGCTGCGTGGAACGAGGAGGAGGAGGCTCCCCGGACCCTGGGGGCCCTGAGGAGGGGTCTCCTCCCGGGTTCGGCTCCATCTGTCTTGTTTTTCTAAGACCACCAGAGCGAGCACAAAAGAACCAGCGGGTAGGCAAGTGTAGGAGCAAAACTGCTGGTTTATTTTGGTAACCTAAGGTGTGCGGGAGAAGTCTGTCGGCCTCCGGCAAAGGAGGCCGGCAGAGTCCCCCCGTGGGGCTCTCGGACGGACTTCCCACAGCCCCGACATCCCGACAGGACTGGGGCTGTGAGAGGGCCACGGGGCTGTGAGAAGGCCGCTTGGCTCAATGGCGGAGAGCGGCTTTTCTAGGAGTGGGAGGGCAATAGGTGGGGCATGGGTGTGTCAGGGGCGTTCCGCAGGTGCGACCAGGTAAATCTTGGTCTCTTCAGATTGACGTCACCTGGCGCATGCCCAGTTGGTCTGCACCCTCCCTGGGCACTGGCTGCATTTTTGCGCACGCAGGAAAAGTTGGGAGGGGGCATGAAGAACCCGGATGTGCACCATCTTGCCTCCGTTCATCCAAACACTTTATACAAGACATAGGAAAAAGAAAAATGCAGGCTTTTGATGCTGAAACTAATTTTATAAACTAAAATCCAGTGGTTAATTTGAAAAATAACATCAAGTAGAGTTTCTTCTATTGCTCAATATTAAGAATGATTGCTTAGTATTAAGAAATTTCCTAGACAGATGTACTGTGTCTTATGGTGGTGCTATGTCCTTATAAACTCATAAGCTGAAAATATTGTAAGTTGAAAATGCATTTAATAAACCTAACCTACCGAACATCATAGCCTAGCTTACCTTAAACTTGCTCAGAGCACTTACATTCGTCTAGAAGGGCAGAATCACCTAACACGAATCCTGTCTTAAAATCAAGTGTTGTAAGTCTCATGTAATTTATTGAACACGATAGTGAAAGTGAAAAACAGAATGGTTGTGTGGGTTGCATTGCAAGGTTGAAAAATTGCAAGTCGAGTTCTCTGTAATTCAAATTATGAACAAGTCAATGACTGAAAACCATATGATCTCAATGGATGTTAGGGAGGTACTTGACAAAACATCTATCCCTTCTAAAGAGAAAATCCCTTAGTAAAAGGATCGAAAGGTGTTTTCCATCTTCACCTAGTCAAAGGTATGTTGCAAATTAATAGTCAACATCATTTATTACAGTGAAACCCTAGAAACATGTAAACTTCCCAAATAAGGTTGTTAGCAACACCATTAACAATGTTCTGTTCTTTTTTTTTTTTTTTTTTGATGTGCAATACATTACTTGGTACTAAAAAGTAAATACTAAATGACAAAAGAAAGCAAAATTGTTCTTTGAAGATATTATATGATTAGAAAAACAAAGGTCAACAGGCAAGTGATTAGAAGCAGTTTAATAAAAGTGCTTGTTCACAAATTCAGTGTACAAACTTCAATAGCTTTTGTATATATTAACCATTTAGAATCAATGACAAGGAAGACCCCACTCACAATCTCAAGCCCCATAACTGGAAATAAACTTGATAAGTACATGATTGATGTGAAGAAAACCATGAAACTTTAAAGAGCATCTTTAAAACGTTTGGAAACATGAAGTCATACTTTGTTTTAACATAAGAGTAGCTAGCCCTGTAAAAATGCCATTTTTTTCTTTGCTCTGTAAATGTCATCTTAATCCGAATTGTGGATTTTTTTTTTTTTTTTTTAACTTGACACTCTGATATCCACCGTAATTGGAGCAGTGGAAGTCTTGGATTCGCCGCAGTGTGTTTTTCATAGGTGGAGGACTGGGGAATTGGAGATTGAGTCTGGAATCGGGAACCCACTGTTGCCTCAAGTGGCTCACTCCTTATGAACAATACCACCCCACTTAACTGATCTTCAGATTTCTACTTGGGATATGGTCCTGTTTTGGAAGATTTGTGACTTCTTCCCCCAAGCTGTGCACAGGAGGATTCACTGTCATCAGATGCTGTGGTTACACAAAATATTTTTTCCTACAGTTGACTCTCTTCACATAAATCATGTACTTACCAAGTCTTTGGAGGTTGGGCTGCCTTACTGTAGTGTCATAGCCAAT
Source organism: Piliocolobus tephrosceles (assembly GCF_002776525.5). Classification (NCBI taxonomy): domain Eukaryota; kingdom Metazoa; phylum Chordata; class Mammalia; order Primates; family Cercopithecidae; genus Piliocolobus; species Piliocolobus tephrosceles. Next base: position 623,013 of record NC_045441.1, read on the forward strand.
CACAGACCTGGCAGCAGTGCCGTGTAACTCCGAAAGCCCTTCAGTGGCTGCCACTAGTAGGTCTCTCTCCTGCATACTTCTTTGGCCACTATACAGGTCTTCTATCTTTCGCTGCACTATACCTTTACTGGCCTTTTTCCCAGTGCTTTGAATAAGGTATGTTTTCCCCATCCCAGGACCTATACATATTCTGTTCCCTCTGCCTAGACCAATTTCTAACCATCCTCTGCTCCTCCAGCCCCTGCTATACACACCCACACCCCGGTCAACTCTAATTCACCTTTCAGGTCTCAGATTCAGTAATATTTCTTCAAAGAGTTTTTAAAAATTTTCAGAGTGATTAGGTCCCCTTGTTATGCCCATTATTTCAGATTGTATGCTTTTTTCCCCACAGCAATTAAGTATAATCATGTATTTTATGCAGTTTCTTTATAGTCTGTCACTCCCATTGAAGGACAGAGACTGTGTCTCTTTAGTTCACTATTGTATATCTAACACCTGTAATTGTATCTGCCACATAGTTGACATTCGTTAAATATTTTTTAGTGAATTAATGTGCAGTGATTTTAAGTATTAGTTAAATAACATTTAACATGTTTAATGATGCTGCATAGACATTTTCAGGTAGTGTCTACCACAGTTTATCACAGAGGCCAGTGTGGGCTCTCACATGTAATAGAGCTAACTTGAAGTTAATTTGCAAAAAAAAAAAAAAAAACTGTGCTTTGTGAGAAAATTTTAGAAAACACTAATGGAGACTTGCCTTTATATGTTGTAAATTTATGCTAATGCTGTAATTGTTAAATCAGTATAATACCCAGGAATAGACAGAAAATGAAATAAAGTCTAGAAGTAAGCCCAAGTATATATGGGGGTTTGGTGTATGTTCAAAGTATTTCATTTTAAAGTAGTGTAAAATAGATGGTTGGTCATCAGTCTGCAAGATGGCTCCCAGTGATCATTGCCTTCTAGCATTCTCATCCGTATGGAGACTTCTCACATGTATAGGGCTGACATGTGTAACCAGTAGGATAGAATGAAGATGATAGTGCGTGACTTCCAAGGGTAAGTCATATAAGACATTGCAACTTCTGTCTTGTGCTCCCTTGCATCATTTGCTCTGGGGGGAGCAGACTACCTTTCTTGAGGACACTCAAGCAACTCTGTGGAGAGGAACTGAGGCCTTGATCACCATCAGCTTGCCTACCGTGTCGGTGAGCCATCTGGGAAGTGGATTCTCCAACCCCAGGGAAGCCTGCAGATGATGGCAGTTCTGGGAGGCATCTTGCCTGCAACCTCATGTGGATACAGCTAAACCAGAGCCACCGAACTAAGCTGCTCCTGAATTTCTGACTCACAGAAATGGCGTGAGAAAAAGCTGATTGCTGTTGTAAGCCATGAAGTTTTGGGGTAATTCATATACAGCAATAAGTAACTCATCAGATGGATTGTTCGATCAGTGGTGTTGGGATAGCCAGCTAGAATTGGGAAAAAAATAAGTTGGATTCTTACAGAATTCTACATAAAGAAAATTCCTGATGTGCTGGGTGTGGTTGCTTATGCCTGCAATCCTAGTGCTTTGGGAGGCTGAGGTAGGAAGATTGCTTGGGTCCAGGAGTTTGAGGCTGCGGTGAGCCATGATCATGCCTCTGCACTCCAGCCTGGGCAACAGTGAAACCCTGCCTTGGGGAAAATAAAAGAAAATCTCAGATGGATGAAATATTTAAGTGTGAAAATAGAACCATTAATTTATTATAAAATAAGGCTGAAAATGTTTAAACTTTTGGGGTGGAGAAAGACATTGTAATTATGAATATGCAATCTCCAAGCCATAAATTAAAATTTAGAACATTTAAGTGACAAATCTTATAAACACGGTGAAAGATAAACCACAAATTAGGAAGACATGAGCAACCTGTATTAGAAAAGGCAGTGTCTCTTAAATACAGAGAACTCTTAAAAATCAGTAAGAAGACTCTTCATAGATGGGATGGCTGAGGACATGAACAGGCAGTTCACAAAGTGGAAATACTAATAAATGTATGAGCAGTAATTACCCAAGAAATATAATTTAGAACAATGAGATATCGCATTGTACTTACCAGATTCACAGGTGAAAAAGGTCGACAAAGTTAAGGAGATGCCTTGATTGGCAGGAAGGTTATACAGTGTGGGTGGGGACACAGATTTGTCTGACTTTTCTGGAGGGCAGTCTAATAACGTGTCAAAATGCAAATACCAAATGCGTGCACATTGATTCAGCTATTGTATAAATTTATGCTGAGGTAATAATTGGGCACACATAGATGTGTATACTGTTACGAAATCCCGAATTTCAAAAATTTCTCATTTTCTTCCTTTTTCTTGTCTTTTTTTCCTCTGTTTCCCCCTCCCATTGTCTCTTTCCTTATTCACCAGTTCCTTTTGGACTTTCCTGGATCTATCTCCACTTCTCAACGTTGTACTCTTTCTTTTTAAATCTTGGTTTCTTCTTAATATTAGTAATTTCTTTAATTGTAACTTTCTTGTTGCCAACTCTCTATTCTGACTTTGATTCTAACATTCAACTCTGCTTTGAAAATTTTATTTTGGCAATTACTTTTAATTTGCAAAAATAATTTATGATTCTTTTTTTTTTTAAGGATTCTGTTCTGTAATGGGTGTACAGCTGTGGGATCTCTCTGAGGATACAAATTAGTGTTTTAAAAACTTTTCTCAGACACCTTGATTATGGCTGTTTCTCCTGGGGTTCGTGGCCGTGTGTCTTCATCTTGCTCCTTGCCTCCCATCCTTTAAGATCTTCGAGGCCTGATGGTCCTCGGCTAACTGCCCATGTTTAAAGATAAAGAACTAAGTTAATTAATACTGCAGCTGTCACAGGTTTTCTCTGTAGTTGTGTGGACATTCCAGCTGCCAACCGTGGGGTGCTGTTTGGGTGGGGAAAGCTCGGTTCCCCCTACACTGCTATCGTAAGCAGAACTTGGTCAGGAGGTGCAGCAGTGTCCCGGTCAGGCAGAGCTGCTGCTTTTCAACCCCCCACTCCCCATCTCTGTCTCTGTTATAACAGTTCTGAGTTCCTTTGTTCTCTCTCAAGCCCTAATATACATACCTGAAGCTCTCCACAGAGAAGTCATCCACATTGGGTTCCTTTTTCACTGCCACACTGAGGGCAGGGGGCTGTGTGTGTGGGGTGCTTCCTAGTCCCGCTGTTCCACACTATATATTTATGTATTTATTTATGGAGACAGAGCCTCTGTTGCCCAGGCTGGAGTGCAGTGGCACAATCTCTGCTCACTGCAACCTCCGCCTCCTGGGCTCAAGCAATTCTTCTGCCTCAGCCTGCCGAGTAGCTGGGATTACAGGTGCATGCTATATTGCCTTGCTAATTTTTATATTTTAGTAAAGATGGGGTTTCACCATGTTGGCCAGGCTGATCTTGAACTCCTGGCCTCAAGTGATCTGCATGCCTCGGCCTCCCAAAGTGCTGGAATTACAGGCGTGAACCACTGTGCCCAGCCCCAAACTCTATTTTTCAATCAACTTCTTGTTGAGCCACTCTTGCCTGTATTTGTTGGCTCTGAGCATCTCTTGGATCCCTTGAGAACTGCTCTCAGTCTTCTTTGGGGGGCTACAATTAACATTGTTCTGTCTTCCAAGAGTGCCTCATAGTTTTGGTCTCACGTATTTTGTGTTTTCTAGGCATTCATAAAATATATGGTCTGCTGATGGCACTTTTTTGTCTTCCAGGATTCTTTAGTTCTACTTGGAAACAAAAGTCTTTGTTACTTCATAAGACCGTAGGTGGGAGGGGAGGTAGACATTTGTGCTCAGATGACCTGTTTTTTTTTTTCTGTGGGTGTGTTATCACTTGAGTTTCTTCGAGCACATTCACTTTGACGTTTTCTTCCGCTTACTGTATCAACCACGTACCCAGGGGTCAGGAGTGTACACATACACATGAGGAAACCTTGAAGTCGGGCAGGGAATCGGATCCAGACTCCGACTCCAAAGCCTGCCCCCTTAACCGTTCTGCTGTCTCTTCTGTTTGTGCAGTGGGAGGCCCTCTTTCATGCTGTTTGTTTACTTCAAAGGCTTAGTATTTCTGTTCCCATTTGTAGGTAAGGATCTGCAACTCGGTGTATTTCCTCAGCTCACGTAAGAATCCCTCCTCAACTGGTGTTGAAGGTTCTCGTGCAGGAGCTCAACTTCAGGCAACTTTGCAGGGGAAGGGCAGGGAGCATATTGCAGGGCAGGGGATTCACTCAGCTGCCCTGCTCGCTGTGGGGGCGGGTGGGGGGGCTTCTGTTCCACAAAGTTTCTCCTTTTGTGGGCTCTGCTGTGTTCTTGGTTAGGACCCCTCATCAGAGAGCTGCACTCAGGCCCACCAACTTCCCACCCCTTCCCTGGAGCAGACGCCTGAGTCAGACAGTTCAAATAGGGGGACTTGCTCAGCTATTCCAGCTTCTAGTTAATTACTTGGCCAATTGTCTGTGGCCTGCTCCTCCTGGCCTGCGCTGCACTGATGATGGGATTATGCCAAGCTTCTGCTGAGGAAACTTCAACTGACATGAGTTCCTTCTATTTCTTTAGATTTGCCATCATTGGTCCCGTCACTTTTCTAGAAATTTACTAATCTGTTCCATAACTCTTTATTGCGGGGGGCAGTGTACTGGGCATTAGGAAATAATGGTGAAGAGAAGGCCTATCACGATGGAGCTTACATATGGTCTTGTGGGGGAGACAGGTATTAAACAGTTAATTTGCACATGCATAGTACTTGTTCTGTGAGAAGTTGCCCTGCACTGAGGGGGCATATAAAAAGGCTAACTTACTGGCAGAGGGGTTGTCATGGAAGTCTACCTGGAGCAAGTGTGACAGTTGACCTGAGATTCCAAGGAAGAGAAGGAATGACTCAGTGACAGGGAATGTGGGGATAAGAGTGTTCCAAGCTTCAGAAACAGGATGTGGGAAGACCTTTATTCGTAGATGGAGGGGAATGGGGTCTGCTGGTGTCACTCCTCAAGGACGTTTACTATTGCCGTGGGTTCATTTTCATTCTGTATTTTTCTTCTATTTATGGGATTTGGGAGGAAGAAAAAGTTCAGTGAACTTGGTTTTGATCCAAGTAACCTCAGAGAATAATGACTTGGGAGCATTTTACAATGCAAACAATAAATGGAAAAGCATGAAGAATTTACATACCATATGTGAAATATATACACGCATACATACATATAGGTTGAGCATCCCAAATCCACAATTTGCATTGTTGCAAAATCCAAAACTTCTTGAGCACCTACATGATGCTCAAACCGAGTGCTTATTGGAGCATTTCAGATTTCGCATTTTTCTATTTGGGATGTTCAGCTAGTTGATATGAGGCAAATATTCCCAGATCTGAAAAAGATCCAAAACCTGATCCAAAATCCAAAGGCTCTCTGGTCCTGAATCTTTCAGATAAGGGATATTGAACCTGTGTTTAATATTGGGAAACAATATACCAGTACCAAAAATGTTGCCTTTGAAGGTGGAGTGACAAATGATTTTTATTACCCTTTTAAAACTCCTAATTTGAATTTCAACTTTTCTATGACTGTGGATTGTTTTTATAATCAGAAAAAAAGTTCCTAAAATGATGTTTATCTTGTGGTTTGGCTTATGTAAGTGTGGTTTGTCACTAGATCCGCAACATTATAAAGATGTTACTGTGTACTTATTGGAAATGGCCTATGATTGGTGACAAAGCTGACTTATACAAAGGAGAACATTATCCTTAGGAATTCTTGCTAGTATCTCATGATGTAATTGTTTTAACGTTGTTAAGTGGTTCACAGTGATCAGGGACTTAAAATCATTGTCTCCTATACAATGTTTTAAGAGTTACAGAAAAGCTATCATTTTGAGCTACGTTGAGATTGAAGTGTTTGCAGAATAGCACTTCGATATTCAGGCTGACGGTATGTGAGGAATTGGCAGTTCCGTTTGGCCAACTTTGGTGTTGTATCACTTGAGATTGTATTCAGCTGCAAGTAACAAATTCAGATGAACAGTTGCTTAATCAAGTAACTTAAAGGTACAATCTTTGAACTTTTAACATTTTCAAGTTCAGGTCATGTAGGAGGGCTATGTCATTAAGGAGCTGGCTCTGTCTTCTTGATGTACTGTAGAGCATGGCTTTTGACTTCATCATAACAGAGGGGCTGCTGCCCCTGCAGAAACTCCATCTGTGATTTCAGTCAGGTGAAAGGGAAGGGCCTGCTAGTTGACTTGTCCTTTTTAATTTTTATCAGAAAAATAGTAGCTTTTGAAGAAACTACACTCATTAGACTTCCGTTTGTATTTCACTGGCCAGAACTGTGACAGAGCCATCTTTAGCTGCAAGGAAACCTGAGAAATCAAGCTTTTGTGGTTGTGTTTTTTTGTTTTCAAACTGGAGCACATTGCCGTTCAAAACAAAACCAGAGCTCTGTTAATAAATAAGGAGAGAATGGATATTGGTAGGCAACTTGCTGTGTCAGCTGCAGGAGTTATGTGCTTAAAGATGGTAATTGAAGTCAGGAGTGTGATTAACATTACTCCCCGGGGGAGTATACAGAGTAAGAAGAGAATCCCTGAAGGAACTGAAAGGAACTTTAGTGTTGAAGAGACTGGCAGAGAAATAGGTATTCTCAAAGGGAACCAAGAACGAGGAGCGAGTGGAGGAGGTGGTCACCTGGAGGGTGTGTACACAGGTTGGGAGAGGGGGAAGGGCAGAGTTTACATTGCCCATATGCTGGTGAGTGAAGTCTACTAGGAACTGAGACATGAACTTGAGGCTTAGCAAAAGAGAGCGCCTTAGAGAAACAGCACCTGCACTCGTGACTGTGGGCTGCAGAGTGAAGGGGGGCGAAGCAGTGACAGCGACAGCCCCTCTCAAAAACTGATGCCAACTAAGCAGGACAGAGAGGAGGCGGGGAAGGGCGAGTGACCTGAGGGAGACAGGGGCTCAAGAAAAGCCTTTTTGTGTTGGTTGTTTTAAAGACTGGCGATACTGTAGCATGCTTAGTTTTAAGGAGAGGAAGGGTCATTAAAGACGTTTGAGAAGGATCCTACAAGGATTGTCTTTTCCAAGGGAGGTGGAAGGGGTTGAGATCCAGAGCCCAGAGGATATGCTTTGAAGGAAGGAGAAAAGTACCTCAGCTTCCCTAAAAGAAGGCAGGAAAGGTATGCAGACATGAGGGACTTATGTAGTCTGGTGGCAGTGATAACAGAGGTAACCTGCTCACTCCTGTCTTCTCTGGGAAATGAGAAAAAATACCCTCCACTGTGTTAGGAGAGAGACAGCAGGCCTGAAGTAGGAAGAGGGTGGAAAACATCATCATGAATGTGGCAGAAATTCTAAAGAGCATGAAATGCGGGTAATTGGGCTGCAATGAGAATCCAGTCATGGTTAGAGAACCTGAATTTAATTAAGGTCAGTGTCTGTCTGTACAGTGCCACTATCTTACATAGAAATTATTTTTGAAAATTTTAGTTGACATTTTTGAATGATACCTGCCAGTACTACAGATAATAGAAGCATAAATATGCACAGAAGCAGTTAAAACTTAACCATTTGTCTTAAAGTAATTTATAACTAATACTTACTGATGCCCTACTCTGTCTCAAAAAGCTAAGCACCTTCCCTTTGCAATCTGCACAAGAAAAACCTATGCAATAGGTATTACTAGTTATCCTCATCTGATTTTTATTTTCTTCAAACTTAAAAATATTTTTTTGTAGAGACAGGGTCAACCTTTGTTTCCCAGGCTGTTCTCCAACTCCTGGGCTCAAGCGATCCTCCCGCCTCTGCCTCCCAAAATGCTGGGATTATAGGCATAAACCACAGCACTCACCCTTCATCCCCAGTTTAAAGATGACGAAACCTAGGCTCAAAGAACTTAACATGTTCTAGATCGTGTGGCTAGTAAGTGGTGACAACAGAATTTGAACCACATATCTGACTCCAGAGTGGTGGTGCCAACTACTGTTCTGTGGATTGAGCCATATGAAACTGACTAGTAAGAGAAATATGATGAAACATCAGCATTTTAATATGGCTCTACCTAATATACTTCCTCACCACAATCGTTGCCAAGGTCGATGGACTGCTTACTTTGTGCCAGACAGTGCCCTAAGTGTTTTGATTGCCCTAATCTGTGGTAACATTTTGAAATATTTGCAGTCTTAATTGTCCTGGTTTAAAAAAATCGTATTTTTGAATATGATGATTTTGGAATAGCATACTTAACGTATTATCCTTTAAATGAGTATGTTTGATTCGTGATGTTACTTTTTCCTGTGTTGGCAAAATTATATTTTGAGGAAACGATTGGAAATATTGGCAAAACATAGAGAGAAATTATCACACATCTAGTGTCTCACAACATGAATACTTTTTTGGGGCATTTTTCACAACATCTGATTCATTGAGTGGTAGTCACCCAAGAGATACCTGTGGATTGGTTTTTAATTCAGTAGATTTCTGTTTTATTGTGTGTTTGTTGACTTGTGATCAACATATATTCTCTTCTACTTTTCAAGCTTATTTTGGGTAAAAATAAAGATTACCTTTCTATCTTCTCACTTTATCCCCAACTTATAAATACCTATAGGTATCAACTAGTGATATTACTAGTAAATCACCCATTCTCCCACTTTACTAATAAAATGTTGTCTTAAATCCTTGTATTTCAGCTAAAAAAATCCCATTTAAAATTATGAATTTAGAAATGGGATGAAAGCTGAGTGCAGTGGCTCAGGCCTATAATCCTGGCAATTTGAAAGGCTGAGGTGGGGGATCAATTGAGCCAGGAGCACGAGACCAGCCTGGACAAGAGTGAGACCCTGTCACTACCAAAATATAAAAAAAAATTAGCCTGGGCCGGCGCGGTGGTTCAAGCCTGTAATCCCACCACTTTGGGAGGCCGAGACGGGCGGATCACGAGATCAGGAGATCGAGACCATCCTGGCTAACATGGTGAAACCCCGTCTCTGCTAAAAAGTACAAAAAACTAGCCGGGCGAGGTGGCGGGCGCCTGTAGTCCCAGCTACTGAGAGACTGAGGCAGGAGAATGGCATAAACCCGGGAGGCGGAGCTTGCCATGAGCTGAGAACCGGCCACTGCACTCCAGCCCGGGCGACAGAGCGAGACTCCGTCTCAAAAAGAAAAAAAAAAAATTAGCCTGGTGTGGTGGCATGTGCCTGTGGTTCCAGCTACTAGGGAGACTGAGATGGAAGGGTCCCTTGAGCCCCAGAGGTCAAGATTGCAGTGAGTTATGATTGTGCCACTGCACTCCAGCCTGGGTGACAGAGCGAGACCCTGTTTCTATTAAAAAAAAAATGGGGTGATCCCCCCACCCTCAATTTGGAAGTCTGTAATAAAAGAATAAAAGGATGTGAAGCGGTTTTAGCCATCTCTCTTTGGCCTCCATGTAATCAGATTTTGTGCTTATTTGAGACACTTAAAAAGTATCTGGCTAATTGTGTGGTCTCTGTGTTGAGGACCTGATCTTAAACTGGATAGTCTTGGTATTTGCATGTAACTTTTAGTTCAGGTACAAGAATTCTTTAAAGAGGCATGGACAATTAATTACATGACTGAGAAAAATAATTTCCCCCAAGTTAATTGCACAAATTACTGTAGCCCTAAAAGGTTAATGATTGTCAAACATCTTTGATGCATAGAGCCTATTAAATGTCAGTATTATTTGAATAATTTAACTAGAGTAGTCCTTTCACAAATGGGTCTCATCCAAAGGACAACAGTAAACAGTGCCTTTACAAATATTTTCTCTTTACAGAAACGTGTTCAAACCCTTCAGCTGGAGTCAGTCTTACAAGTCACAACACGTTCTTATATTTCAGAATATAAGACATTAAAACCTTTTATATTTTAAATGATTTCGATCATATATTATCCTTATAGAACTACTGAGGTTTTACTTGAAGCTTGTAAGTTAAATTTTTTTATTTTATACAGACTTAGCTTAGGCTGTGATTAGGCAGAATTAGCAGTTATCACTGTATTTATTTGAAATGAAACTTCTTTTACATCTATTCATGGAAGAGAACTTTAATATTGTATTAATGTTTTTATTTTATTTTTAAATGCCAAACTTTATTATGTATTTCTTAAACTTGATCTTCTAGTATTTTTTATATATACTTTTTACTGCTTTATAGTCATTAGCAGGTCCTATAGTAGTGACTGAAATATACTCTGTTTTTCATTTTTATTTTATAAAACTTTGATTTTTAATAACATATGCTGAAGGACACTCTGAAGAGTACTAATTTTTTTCGGGATGCTTTTCCAAAAAGGATTCTGTGGTTCAATAAATTTGTGAAAGACTGCATACTATATGCTTTTAGAAGAGTCACAGTGTATACTCATATTGAAGGCTTTGAGAAATGCTAGAGCAAATAAATTTAATGTTGTCGAATCCAGTGTTTCCCAAGCTTTTCTGAAGATGGACATTTCCACTCTTGTTTTGCATCCTACCCTCGAACATCGAAGGACTTCATTGACTTCGTGTTCTACATAAGCATTTTGAGATATGCTATTAGATTAGCCGTAGCTTCCTTTGCCACATCTTGAATTTGCAACAATCGAATGTAGCAGATATGTTTATCTGCTGCACTTACCGTACTTATGTATATAAATACACCAATATACATAAATATATACGTTTGAAGCCTATATGCACACTCACATAGATACACACATACATGTATGCTTATATATTTTATTTTACTCACTACAATACCTGTAGTACATAGCAGATAGTGGAATCAGAAAGTAATTGTTGAGTAAATGGATGAGAGCCTTTCACCTGTCTATGGCATATGCCCTGCTGCCTTCAGGATGCAGAAAACCCTGTTCCCAGGCTTAAAGTGTGACATTCTGGAGAAAGTAGATGTGCTGTTTCTAGAGACACCTGAAACATCAAACACAAATACTTTGTCAGTAAGTGTGTCAGAGGGAACAGAACCTGAATTTTGGGTCAGGAGACCTGGATTCAGGTATGGATTCTACCACTTTCCACTCACGTTGTCTTAGGCAAGTTATGGGATTTTTCTGAGCCTCAGTTTTTCTCCTCTGTGAATTGATGATACTTACCTTGTAAGACTGTTGAAATATCTATAGAATGAATCAAAAACTTATTTTTAACCAATTGGAAGTTACGCTGTGAATGTATTATAGATCCTGATACAGGTGAAAGCTTTATTTTTATTTATTTATTTATTTATTTATTTATTTATTTATTTATTTATTTATTTATTTTTGAGACAGAGTCTCGCTCTGTCGCCCAGGCTGGAGTGCGGTGGCCGGATCTCAGCTCACTGCAAGCTCCGCCTCCCAGGTTCACGCCATTCTCCTGCCTCAGCCTCCCGAGTGGCTGGGACTACAGGCGCCCGCCACCTCACCCAGCTAGTTTTTTGTATTTTTTAGTAGAGACAGGGTTTCACCGTGTTTGCCAGGATGATCTCGATCTCCTGACCTCGTGATCCGCCCGTCTCGGCCTCCCAAAGTGCTGGGATTACAGGCTTGAGCCACGGCGCCTGGCCGAAAGCTTTATTAAAAAACAAATGTGAGTAACTTAAAATTTCCATTTCATATATATATTGGAGAAGAAAATTCCCATTTTATTTTTTTATGAAGATACTTATTTTCTTAAGTAATGAACATAAAAATGTATATTTTTTTACTGTTAGTGGACAATAAGTTTTTTTCTACTATTGTTTAAAAACTTCCATCCTTGTTTCTAATAAAAAAAACTCCAGAATATTCATGCTTTAGCCTCAGACCCATTGCACCTGCTGGTCTCTCTGCCTGGAATGTTATTTATTTATTTATTTATTTTTTTTTTTTTGAGATGGAGTCTCGCTCTGTCGCCCAGGCTGGAGTGCAGTGGCCTGATCTCAGCTCACTACAAGCTCCGCCTCCCGGGTTCACTCTATTCTCCTGCCTCAGCCTCCCGAGTGGCTGGGACTACAGGCGCCCGCCACCTCGCCCGGCTAGTTTTTTTGTATTTTTTAGTAGAGATGGGGTTTCACCGTGTTAGCCAGGATGGTCTCAATCAGCTGACCTTGTGATCCGCCCGTCTCGGCCTCCCAAAGTGCTGGGAATGTTCTTTAAAACAAGGTGACTTGCCATTTCTTTCCATCTTATTTCAGCTCTCAGTCAACCTCTCACTTCCCTGCCCACCAAAATATAGCCCCAGTATGTATCTCTTTATCCCTTTACCTACTTTATTTTCCTTTATAATTCTTATCAGACATTTTATTGCACATATCATTAGGTATTAGTAAGGGATTGTAATAACTCTCAATAATAAAATTGCTTTAGACCAAATTTTTGTTTGCTTGTATGATTTTTACACCCTTTATTTCAGCACTTTAATGACTGTCAGATGTGTAGATTAGTTAGTAGTGATACTTTTGTAAAATTCTCTAGTAGAATTGAAATGCATGTGCTCTCTCTTTGCTCTGCATGGAATTTTTTTTCCACGTGAGGGAAGCTGTGGTAAATAATTACAGATTTTCACTAGTTAGTAATATTAATCAAATAAACAATGGGAAAATATTGCTCTTAACAGGACTGAGTAGGTAGAGTTAGAAAATCATGGAACCACTTATGTTAAAATTGATAACTTTTAAAAAATATTGGATAGCAGAAAAAAGACTTGTTTTATGTATTAACACCCAGCCAAATTATCATAATCCAGCCAAATTATCTATATTCTAATTTTATTCTATATCATAACTGATATGTAAGGTTAGTGACACAAAGATGTGCAAGATTTTGGTTTTATACTCTATTAGAGATTTGGTTTTGGTGATACTTTTAGTACCATGTAGATTGTAATTTTAGCTATCAAGAATTTCTGAATACGTACAACAAAAATGTTTCCTTTAAAAGAGTTAAAGTTGAGGTTTTGTAGGCTAGAATGTGATTTAGCTTTATATAGCTTTTTGTCAGACTCTTGGAATCATTTCAAAACACAGTCATATTTTGTTTAGAGTTAACAGAGCTGTCTAGAAGCAATTTCTCGTTTCTCCTAGGCTACTCATGATGTTTGAATTATTTTCCATGTTCTATGCTGAGAGATTCTCATGGAAGTAGACTCTCTGAGCTTCTATAAACATTTTCCTTCTGGAACTACGCCCAGTCCACCTGTTCACCATTTACAAGGAAATGCTGCTTTCCTAATGAAAATGAAGCCCAGATTTTCCAGTTCAGCTCCCGTAGGCAGGGAGTGCAACTGTACTGGGCAGCCTCCAGTGAGTCCCAGGGACTTGACTTCTTGCAGGTTTTCTGCTGATGGCAGCGCTATCACCATGTCTGTCTTTTGGGGGACTGGATGCTGCTCCCTCTTCAACGTTTTGGCCCAAGAATAGATAACATATGTCATAACTGACACAAGGCTGTCATGTTTAGACACATCTTTACTGAATGCTACAGAGTAATAAAGAGAGGAAAACCCAGAGAGCACCATGAATCATGAATTCAGGCGTTCTAACTTTAGAGCTGTGGCACATTCATCTTCAGTTAGTTGAGATGGTTGCTTGCACGTAAGTGGCTTTTCACATTTCAAAAATGGTTTCCCAAGTGAGCATATGTTTGCTCTTGGCTGCCATGCCTCTGAACCAGCCCCAAGTTGGTGTGCATGGTGCTAGGGCATGATTTCAGCCCCACTCGTATCCCCAAGCTAGACACCTTTGTGCAGGGCACATCTATCTATATGTGTACTAGGGGTTGTTCACTGAGGTTTGTCCTAGTTCTCCCTTTACCTTTAGAAGGCACAGAGGACCTTTAATAGCCCTCCTGCATGGCCTCATCCTCCCTCCCCACCCACCCCTGAATTCCTTGAGAGATTCCTCCTCTCCTCAAAGTCCAGAGGTGGGCTGTCTTCTCCCATCTCCTCGTAGGAGCTCACCCTGATGAAGGCTGTTCCACTTCTGAAGCTCTGTCTCCTTTTTGGCAACTGGCACCAGCAACGATCAGATCTTTCTAAAACTGTCTCCTGTTTATAACAGAATCTCACACCTCCAGCATCATGTAAGAGCTGCATATGCCAATCACCATGGAGTTTTTAATCCTGTACCCAGGTCTGTTCTGAGGATAAATAATAATTCCCATTGCATTTTTGTGTGTGTGAAAGTATATTGCTTAAGAGAGTTCTGGAAATGTATAGTGGTGATGATTACACAACAATATGAATGTACGTAGTATCACCGAACTGTACACTTAATGATTAAGATGGTAACTTTTTGTTACATGTCTATTGCTACGATAAAAATGGAAAAAGTATCTTGCTTAATAAAATACTTGATAAAGTCCATGCAGTGTTTACTACATGTCAGTACCATTTTGAACATTGTACACGTTACAATTTACTTAATCCTCACAACAGCCCTAATAAGTAGCTAATATAATCGAGAAAAATATGCTACATAGAAATTATATAATTTGCTATTGAGAGAACAAGATTCAAACCAAAGTTGTTTAGCGGCATAGCTCATGCTCTCAACCACTATGTTAATACAAATCTACATTATCCTAATTTTATTCTATATTTATGTTCAGACAGAAGGGACTCTGGGAATCTGGAGACTGGTGTTCTCACTTCTGGCTCTGTGACTGTACCACATTTGTGACTGACCAGAGTAGCTTCTCTAGTCTTCAATTATTTTAGCTATACAATGAGATGGTATAAGATTCACTGTTAAATTTCTTTCTATTTATAAATGCTGTGGCTGTGTATATATTTTTATGTATGTGAAGTTCTGAGGTTGAATGAGTCTTATTTTCTCAGTGGTCTAAACCAAACCTATGGAATCTCATCTGTCAAACGCTATGTGATTGGAGATTAAAAAAAAAATTTTGTTTTAAGAGACTGGGTCTCATTTTGTTGCCCAGACTGGAGTGCAGTGGCGAGATCATAGCTCGCTGGACTCTGAAACTCCTAGGATCAAGCGAACCTCCCATCTTCGTCTCCTGAAGAGTTATTAAATCTCATTCAGAAAAGTTGAATTTCTCGAATATTAAAACTGTGGTGATGTCGTACTCACCACATAGGTAGTAGTTGTGCGTACCTTCTAATTTGAAACGTATAAGCTGTTTTATGCATTAGTGGAGATGAGATATTAAAAATTATTCCTTGACGTTTTTAAGAGTTGATAAAGGGAGAAAGAATTTTATAAAATATGATATATGTAACTATATAATATTATGGAATGCAATTTTAAATGAGATTTCTCTCATACTGAGTCAGTGTGTATTTGTTGAATACCTACTGTGTCAGGCACATGCTTGATGCTAGAGTATACAGATGATAAAGGGAAGGTGGCCTGCCCAAATGGAGTTTACATTCCAGTGGGAAAGCTGGTAATCAACAAGTAAACACATGAGTGAATACAATTAATAGCAGCTCTGATACCTGCAGGAAAGGAAATAGCACTCTCCTGTGATACAGAATCACTGATGGGGTCAACTTTTTGCTGGGGTAGTTTGGAAAGGCCTCTCAGGAAATCATATTTTAAGTAAAAGCTGACAGAAGGACCAAGAAGGACCACAAGGAACGAGTACTGGGAGGAATAAGGGCAGAGGTAAAGGAGTGGAGGGGGGGAATAGCATTCTAGACAAATGTGGAAGGCTAAATAATGTTACCCCCATGATGTCCAGGTTCTAATTCCTAGAACCAGTGAATGTTACCTTCAGTGATAAAATGAGACTACAGATATGATTAAAGATTTTGAGATGGCGAGATTATCCTGGATTATCTGGGTGGGCTCCAAATGCAATCACACGTGTCCTTATAAGGGAGGAAAAAGGGTATTTAAAGAGAAGACAACTATGAGACATAAACAGAGCAAAGCAGAGTAAGAGAAAATGCTGCACCCTTGACATTGAAGATGGAGGAATGGGCCGTGAGCCAAGGACAGCAGGGAGTGCAGCTCTGCCATCACCTTGACTGTTGGTCCTTTAGACGCATATTTTGGACTTCTGGCCTCCAGGACTGTAAGATAATAAATTTACGTTGTTTTAAGCCATAGGTCTATGGTAGTTTGTTACAGGAGCAATAGAAAACTAATACAGGCTGGGTGTGGTGGCTCAAGTCTGTAGTCCCAGCTTCTCAGGAGGCTGAGGCAGGAGAATTGCTTGAGCCTGGGAGGTAGTGGGAGCAGTGAGCTGTGATCATGCCACTGTGCTCCACAGCCTGGGCAACAGAAATCAAAAAACAAAACAAAACAAAAAAACTAACATGGAATTGGTACCTGGAAGTGGGGTGCAGTGGTAACAAATATCTGAAAATGTGGAAGCGGCTTTAGAAATGGTCAGTGGGTGGAGGCCTGAAAAATTTTGAGGTACACGATTCAAAAAACCCGGGTTGCCTTGAACAGACTGTTCAAGTGTTTAATATAGATATTAAAGACTGCTGGTGAGGGCTCAGAAGGAAATGAACTTGTTATTGGAAAGGGGGGAAAGTGGATCATTGTTATATAGTGGCAGAAACTGTAACTGAATTGTGTCCTAGAGCTCTATAGAAAGCAGATTTCATAAGTGATGAAGTTGGCTATTTAGGAGGAGATTTCCAAGCAAATTGTTGAAGGTACTGCTTGGATTCTTCATGCTGCTTGTGGTAAGATGTGAGAAGAAATTCTAACTGTGGTCTGCAGCTTCAGCTTCATGCTGGAGGGTTCCAGGGTGCCGTTTCTGACAGCCTGCCCTACAGACTACACTTTGAATAGCAGGGTTGTAGAGAATCATGTTTATTCATTTAGAGTGTCAAATATATCTCTATAAAAGACTTTGGATTTGCTCCTCAGCCTTTTAAATGTTTACTACTGACAATGACTTTACTGATCTAATTACAACTATCTAAGCCAATATTGTAAGAACTGTGCATCCTGTTATTGTTGTGCAAAATTTATCTGGAAGCATCTTTCCTATAGTGAGTTAAATAGTGTCACCCCAGAAAAATTATTTTCACCTATGACTGTGACTTTATTTGGAAATAGGGCTTTTGCAGATATAATTAAGTAAGATGAAGTCATACAGGATTAGACTGGACTATAATCCAATGACTGGTAACCTTATATGATGAGGGGGCTTTGGACATAGGGACACACAGGGATAGTGCCATGTGCAGATGGAAGCAGATATTGGAGGTATGCTGCCAACGTCGATAATGCCAAATATTGTTGGAAACACTAGAAGCTGAGAGAGAGGTGGAACAAATTCTCCCTTTGAGCCCTCAGGAAGGAACCAAAGCTACTGACATCTTGATCTTGGACTTCTGGCTTCCAGAGCTGAGAGAATAAATATCTGTTGTTTCAGGGCATTCAGTTTGTGGCATTTTGTTGTGGTAGCCCTAGGAATGAATATGTCTTCTGACAAGTAAAAGTAAAATAGTGGACTCTAACAAATTAATTTTTAAGCACCTAACAGAAAATGTCACTCTTCCACAGAGCCAATGTCTATTATGGCTGTTTTCAAAATTTGGAGTTCTGGAAGTTTGTTAGCTACCATCACTCTTTGAGTACTTTTTTTTTTTTTTTTGAGGCAGAGTCTCGCTCTGTCGCCCAGGCTGGAATGCAGTGGTGCAATCTCAGCTCACTGCAAGCTCCGCCTCCCGGGTTCACGCCATTCTCCTGCCTCAGCCTCCCGAGTAGCTGGAACTACAGGCACCCGCCACCACACCCAGCTAATTTTTTGTATTTTTAGTAGAGATGGGGTTTCACCATGTTAGCCAGGATGGTCTTGATCTCCTGACCTTGTGATCTGCCTGCCTCAGCCTCCCAAAGTGCTGGGATTACAGGCATGAGCCACCACGCCTGGCTGTTCTTTGGGTAATTCTTAAACCTTGTACACCGGGTCAAATTTAGAATAGAGTATAAAAACCTTGGACACAAAATCAAACTTCATACCAAATCAAGAGGGTACAAAAATGAACTAGAAGGAAGGTTACATAAAGTGCTATGTCTTCTGCAATTTATTTGTTTTCTTGTAATATTTGCCCTGAGCCGGCCAGAGAAATAATCGATAGACTCCATAGAAGTCAACTCTTAAAAATGGCTTTTCTGTCATTCTTTACCTCCATCCTATCAACCACACATGACCTTTGTTCCATTGTGCAGGACTTAGGAACACACTTTGAATGTAAGCAGTTTCTTCTAACATCGCTGGAAGTAAAAGGATGCCCTATCATAGAGAATAGAATTATTTCTGGAGATCTTGCTTAAGTGTACATTTGGAAGTAAATTTTTTTTTTCCTTTATGTTTTCTATTGTAGAATAAAAAGTTTCTTTCCAGAAAGGAATTATTATACCCAGACTATGTTTTAAAACAATTTAAAAGTATATATGTGTACAGTGCACTGGCTTTCAGAGAAAAGAATAAGAGTATATACATGTATCCTGTTATTTATTTATTTTGAGACAGAGTCTTGCTCTGTCTCCTAGGTTAGGGTGCAGTGGCATGATCATGACTCACTGCAATCTCCGCTTCCCGGGTTTAAGTGATCCTTCTGCCTCCGTCTCCTGAGTAGCTGTTGTGTACCACCATGCCCAGCTAATTTTTATATATTTTGTAGAGGTGAGGTTTTGCCATATTGCCCAGGCTGGTCTCAAACTCCTGAGCTCAAGCAATGCAGCCGCGTTGGCCTCCCAAAGTAATGGGATCACAGGTGTCAACACCATGTTTGGCCAACAACTGAAATATTTTAAAAAGTGTGTGTATCAAGTAGTTACTACCTATATATGCTACCTAAGCTTAAATTCAACAAAGACCGTTCGAGGCCTTTATGGAGACAAATAAATGCACCTGTGTACCACATTCGTGATGGAAAGTATCCGTATTATAAAGATGCCCATCATGTCCACATAAATCCATAAAGTCAGTTCTAATCAATAACTGGATGCTT
Organism: Piliocolobus tephrosceles; assembly: GCF_002776525.5. Classification (NCBI taxonomy): domain Eukaryota; kingdom Metazoa; phylum Chordata; class Mammalia; order Primates; family Cercopithecidae; genus Piliocolobus; species Piliocolobus tephrosceles. The sequence continues at coordinate 641,963 of NC_045441.1, forward strand.
AAAATATTTGCATAACAGACATTTTCATACTTTACAAAAGTAAAGAGAAGCATAATGAACCCCATGTACTCTAGCAAATTCCACTTGTGACCAGTGATTTCTTAGAAATGTATTATCATTATTAACTTATGAGACTTTAAAATACACTTGAGGTGTTTAATTCATGTCAGTCATTTGTTTTTATTGAAACTCAAATTGTCAAATCTTTGTCCGGTTGGGGTGCCTTTAAGTTGGACCTTGTGACCTTTTGACATGACTCTGTTAGTTTTTTTTTTTTTTTTTTTTTTTGAGACGGAGTCTCGCTCTGTGGCCCAGGCTGGAGTGCAGTGGTGTGATCTCGACTCACTGCAAGCTCCGCCTCCCGGGTTTATGCCATTCTTCTGCCTCAGCCTCCCGAGTAGCTGGGACTACAGGCGCCCGCCACCTCGCCCGGCTAGTTTTTCGTGTTTTTTAGTAGAGACGGGGTTTCACCGCCGTTAGCCAGGATGGTCTCGATTTCCTGACCTCATGATCCGCCCGTCTCAGCCTCCCAAAGTGCTGGGATTACAGGCTTGAGCCACCATGCCCGGCCAGTTTTTTTTTTTTTAATATACTTTTATGGTGGTAAAATATATATATGTACATATAGCATAGAATTTGTCATTTTAACCATTTAAAAAGTACAATTCAGTGACATTCATCATATTTATTGTATGGTCATCACCATTATTTGTTTCCAAAACGTCTTTGTCATTTCCAACAGAAGCTGCAACTTTTTTTTTTTTTTTTTTTTTTTCCTTGAGACGGAGTCTTGCTGTGTCTCCTGGGCTGGAGTGCAGTGGCCGGATCTCAGCTCACTGCAAGCTCCGCCTCCCGGGTTCACGCCATTCTCCTGCCTCAGCCTCCTGAGTAGCTGGGACTACAGGCGCCCACCACCTCGCCCGGCTATTTTTTTGTATTTTTAGTAGAGACGGGGTTTCACCGTGTTAGCCAGGATGGTCTCGATCTCCTGACCTCATGATCCGCCCGTCTCGGCCTCCCAAAGTGCTGGGATTACAGGCTTGAGCCACCGCGCCCGGCCCTAGAAGCTGCAACTTTTAAGTAATACTTTCCCATTTCTTCCTCCCTCCAACCCTGGTAACTTCTCATCTACTTTTTGTCTCTGTGAATTTGTCTATTCTAGGTATTTATGTAAAATCATACAACACATATCTTTTTGTATCTAACTTATTTAATAATTTTATTTTCATAATGTTTTCAAGATTCATTCATATGAATGAAACATGTAACAGAACTTAACTCCTTTTTCGGCTGAATAATAATATTCCAGTATGTGCATATATCACATTTTGTATATTCATTCATCTGTTGATGGAGACTTGGGTTGGTTCCTCCTTTTGGCTGTTGCGAATATTGCTCGTGATGGACATTGACTTACAGGTATCTGTTTGAGTTCCTGTTTTCAATTTTTTTTTGTTTGTTTGTTTTTTGAGTTGGAGTTTTGCTCTCGTTGCCCAGGCTGTAGTACAGTGGCGTGATCTCAGCTTACTGCAATCTCCGCCACCTAGGTTCAAGTGATTCTCCTGTCTCAGCCTCCTGAGTAGCTGGAATTACAGGTACCCGCCACCACTCCCAGCTAATTTTTTGAGTCTTTAGTAGAGGCGGAGTTTCATCATGTTGGCCAGCCTGGTCTTGAACTCCTGACCTCAGGTGATCCACCTGCCTCAGCCTCCCAAAGTGCTGGGATTACAGGTGTGAGCCACCACACCCGGCCCCTGTTTTCAATTATTTTGGACATATACCCAGGAGTGAAGTTGCTCAATCATGTGATAATTCTGTATTTAGCTTTATGAGGAAATGCCAAAATGTTTTTCACAGTGGCTGTACCATTGTACATATACTTACCAGAAATGTTTGAGAGTTCCAGCTTTTTTGCATTCTTGCCAACGTGTTATTTTTTAGTTTCCTTTACTCTAGCTATGTGAAGTGGTATCTATACAGAAATGTTCATTGTAGCACAGTCAAGTGAAAAACAACTGAAGGGAATATCAGGAAAGAGTAGATAAAACTGGATTATTTGCAGATCAGAATACTACATAGCAGTTAAAATGAATTGGCTAGAAGTTAAAATGCATGTGATTCTGTTGCATCCTTCAGTACTTCAGTTGCATTTTTCAACTCCAGAATTTCTGCTTAATTCTGTCTAATTATTTCAATCTCTGTTAAATTTATCTGATAGTATTCTAGTTTTTTTCTCTGTGTTACCTTGAATTTCTTTGAGTTTCTACAGAACAGCTATTTTGAGTTCTCTGAAAGGTCATATATATCTGTTTTTCAAGGATTGTTCCCTGTTGCCTTATTTAGTTCAGTTTGTGAGGTCATGTTTTCCCGGATGGTTTTGATGCCTGTGGATGTTTGTCAGTATCTGAGCTTTAAAGAGTTAGGTGTTTATTGTAGTGTTCATCATTTGGGCTTATTTGTGCCCGTCCTTCCTGGGAAGGCTTTCCAGATACTCGAAAGGAGTTGGGTAAGCCATATCTGCATTAGGGGGCACCCTAAGCCCGGAAACACTGGTTCTTGCAGACTCCTATAGGTACCGCCTTGATGGTCTTGGGTAAGATCCAGAAGAATTCTCTGGATTACCAGACAGAGATCTTGTTCTTCTCCGTTTCTCACAAATAAACGGAGTCAGTCTCTCCTCCACTTCTCCCCCACCCCTCATTTAGAGTTAACTTTGTGTATGATGTGAGAGGGTCTAAGATAATCTTTTGGCATATGGATATCCAATTGTTCTGGTTTTATTTGGTGAATATATTATCCATTCCCTAGTGTATTGCCTTGGCAGTTTGTTAAAAATCAATGGATAATAAACATAAGAATTTATTGCTGGATTCTTAATTATGTACCATTGACCAATGCTTATGATTTTTATTAGTACTGTAATGCTTTGATCACTGTACCTTTATATAAGATTTGCAATTTAGAAAAGAAGGATCTCCAAATGTGTTTTTCAAAATTGTTTTGGTTATTCTAAATGTTTCGCATTTTCATTTTCATTTTAGGACCTGCTTATCAATTTCTGTGACAATAAGCCTCCTGGAATTTGATAGGGAATGTTTTGAATGTATGGATCAATTTGGGGAGAATTGCCATTTTAACAGTATCGAGTCTCTCAATCCATAAATATTGAATGTCTCATCATTTTAAAAAATCTTTAATTTTCTTCAAAGCTTTGTAAGTTTTACAGTGCAAGTCTTGTTCTTACATTACCTTTATTTGTATGTACTTTTTTAATGCTATTGTGAATGTGTCTTTTAATTTTACTTCCAGATTGATTGTTGCTTACCTGTAGAAATATAATTGATTTTTATATATTGATCTTGTATTATATCCTGTGAACTACATGTGCTTTTTAAAAATTAGTTCTTTTTTTTTTTTTTTTGAGACGGAGTCTTGCTCTGCCGCCCAGGCTGGAGTGCAGTGGCCAGATCTCAGCTCACTGCAAGCTCCGCCTCCCGAGTTCACGGCATTCTCTTGTCTCAGCCTCCCGAGTAGCTGGGACTACAGGCGCCCGCCTTGTCGCCCGGCTAGTTTTTTGTATTTTCTATTAGAGACGGGGTTTCACCGTATTAGCCAGGATGGTCTCGATCTCCTGACCTCGTGATCCGCCCGTCTCGGCCTCCCAAAGTGCTGGGATTACAGGCTTGAGCCACCGCGCCCGGCCTAAAAATTAGTTCTAATAGTATTTTTTGGACTCTGAGATTTTCTATATACAGGATCGTGTCATCTTCAAATAAAGACAGTTTTACCACTTTCTTTACAAACTGGATGCCTTGTATTTCTTTTTCTTGGGTGGTTAGAGCTTCCAGTGTTGTGTTGAATAGAAGAGATGACAGTGGAGATCCGTGCCTTTTACGCTGTCTTAGAGGAAAAGAATTTGGTCTTTCACCAATATGTATAATATTCACCGTAGGTTTTATTGCACGTTCTTTATCTGGTTCTCTTCTAAGATTGCTGAGAATTTTTATCTTGAATGCACATTGGATTTTGTCAAATGTTTTCTCTGTACCTAATGAGATGTTCATATGGTTTTTATTCTGTATTAATATGATGTATCACTTCAATTGATTTTTAGCTGTTAAAACAACCTCACATTTCTGGGATAATTAAAAAAGATGGCTTATCATCTTTTTTTTATATTGAATTTGGTTCACTGATATTTTATTGAGGATTTTGGCATCTGTATTTGCAAGGGATATTGGTTTGTAGTTTTCCTTTCTGGTAATAATTTGTCTGGCTTTGCTATCAGGGTGTGATTGCATCCCATAATGAGTGGGAATATTCTAGAATGAGATGTGAGTAATGTTCTTAAATCTACTTCTTACACTTCTCAGAGGAATCTGTGGAGTATTAGTATTATTTCCTCTTTAAGTGTTTGATGAAATTCTCCAGTGAAGGAATCTGAGCCTGGGCTTTTCTTTGTGGCAACATATTTTAAATGCTCATTTAATTTTTGTACTTGTAGATACATTCAGATTTTCTATTCCTCCTTTAGTCAGTTTTGGTCATTCGTGACTTTTTGGGAATTTGTCTAAGTTGTTGAATTTGTTGGCATAAAGTTGTTAAAATTTCTTTATCTTTCTAATTTCTGAGGGGTCAGTGGTAATCATCTCTCATTCCTGATTTTTGTGGTCTGTTTTTTTCTCTCTTTTCCCAAGGGTTTGCCAATTTTGTTTTTAAAGAACCACCTTTTGATTTTTCCTCTATTGTTTTTCTGTTTTGCATTTCTTTAATTTCTCCTGTCATCTTTATTTTCTTCATTCTGTTTTCCCTTGATATGGTTTACTCGTCTGTTTTCTACATTTTAAAGGTGAATTTTTAGATTATTGATCTGAGATTTTTTTCTTAAATATAGGAAAGTAATACTATACATTTTTTCTAAGTCTTGTATTAGCTGCATCCCATACATTTTGACATGAGTTGTATTTCTATTATTCAGATTAAAATACTTGCTCATTCCCCTTGTAATTCTTAAAAAACTTTTCTTTGGCCCATGTTTAGAAATAACTGCATTATTGGCATTATTGTTGGTAAATATACTTTATAGGATTTTAATCCTTTTAAATCTGCTAATACTTACTTTATGGTCCAGCATATGACTTATCTTGGGTTCTATGGTAACTTGAAAAGAATGACTATTTTGCTGCTGTTGTGTGGAGTGTGCTTTAGATGTGTGTTAAGGTAAGTTGATTGGCAGTGCTAGTTAAGTCTACTGTATTTTTGTTGATATTCTTTCTACTTGTTCTATTCGTTATTGAAAATTGAAATATTCACCTATTGTTTCCGTTTCTCAGTTTTAGTTTTATGTGTTTTGGGCCCCTGTAATTAGTTGCATACATATTTATAAATTGTTATCTTTACCTGCTGAATTGACCCTCTTATTATTATACAATTTCCGTTTCTTTCTAGTAACAATTTTTGTCTTTAAATTCATTTTGTCTGATATTAATATAGCTGTCCTTTGATTACTGTTTTCATAATACATCTTTTCCCATCCTTTTATTTTCACCTGATTTGTGTCTTTGTATCTAATGTGAGTCTCTTCTAGACAGCATATGGTTGTCAAGTGTATTTTTCTCAGTCTATACTGTTAATCTGCACCTTTTGATTAGTGTCTAATTCATTTATATTTATTTACATTTATGTAATTAAGATTTAACTATACCATTTCATTATTTGTTTTCTATAGATCTTATATATTTTTTGTTCCTTAATTCCTCCATGACTGCTTTCTTGTGTGTTAAATGGATTTTTTTTTTAAAATGTATCATTCTCATTGTTTCTTTTAGTATATTTTTTATATTTTTTGACTTTCTTAGTGGTTATCCTCGGGATCATAACAAATAACTTAAAATTCAGTTCAGGTTAATCCTGGCATAATTTCAAACATATACATAATTTTTTTTCTCACTTCCATGCTTTTTTTGCCTTATAAATTACATATTTATGTAAGCCTATCAACAAAGTTTTATGATTATTGCTTTATGCAATTGCCTTTTAAAACAAATTGGAGAAAAGAGTTCTCAAAAACAATTATACTGTATTTTATATTTACCTACTTAGTTGCCTTTATTGGTACTTTCAAAGTTTTTTCATGTGGATTTGAATTATTTCAGCGGGAAGTAATCCTTTAGTGTTTCTTGTAGAGCAGTTCTACTGGTAACAAATTCATTTTTTTTCTTCATATAGGAATGTCTTAATTTTTGTTTTTGAAGGATAGTTTTGCTGGATATATAATTTTTGGTTCATAGTCTGTTTTTTTCCCCCAGCACTTCGAATATGTCTCCTCAGTGCCTTCTGGTCTTTGTGGTTTCTAACAAGAAGTCAGTTACAGAGGATTCCCTGTTATATACAAGTCATTTTTTTCTGTTGTTTTACAGATTCTGTCTTTGAACAGTTTGTCTTGATGTGTGTTTGACTCTTTGAGTTACTCTATTTGGAGTTCATTGAACTTTTTTGATATGTAATTTAATGTTTCTCATCAAACAAGACATTTTTGGCCATCATTTCTCTTCTGTTACAGTGTTTTTGAGGTTTTAAAAAATTTGTTCTTAGAGTTTTTATCTCTGCTTACATTACCCACCTCTTCTTGCATGTTTTACACTTTTTTCCATTAGAAAAATTGGAATATTGGCATATTGATCATAGTTATAAATTTCTCGTTTGATAATCACTTAATCTCTGCCATATATGAGTCTGATTTTGATGCTTGCTTTGCCCCCTTCAGATTGTTTTTTCTTGCCTTTCAGCATGCCTTGTAATTTTTTTTGGAAAGCCAGGCATGATGTACTGAGTAACAGGAACTGAAGTAGTAAGTAGGTCTTTAGTGTGAGGTTTTGTTGACCTGGCTTATAGGTTTAACATACTCTATAACTGTAGGTTTAATGTTTTCTGTAACTGTAGGTTTTCTGTAGCTGTAGGTTTCAGCATAGGGTTTTCTGTAACTGTAGGTTTCAGAGGCTTTAGTTTCCCCTAGTATCCTTGCTTTTTTCTCCCTTGTTTTCTTTGGGCTTCCCTAGGAACACCTCCTTGAGTCTGTGCCTTGCAGCTATTTTAGTTGTAATCCACTGTTGTTCTCTTAGAGCCCTGTTGATGTAGTGATAAGGTGTTGTGGAGAGGAAACATTCTATAATCTTGTGATAAACCTCAGATTTGTTTAGTAGGCCTGAGTCCCTGGGCTGTGACCTTCAGAAGAGTTTCTTAGCATTTTTTTTCTCCTCTTCTGTGAGAGAGGGATACTAGATGGGACTGAGTTGTATAACTGCCTTCCCCTAGGTCAGATAAAGTTCTGGCAAAGGAGTTTCCCTTGGGAGAAGGCCTTTATTATATAGAACAGAATGCTCTGGGCATATTTCAAAACTTTTCCCCAGATGCATTTCAGCATGCTTACTTTTCCCCCTGCCGTTGCTTAGTACATGATTTAAAAAAAAAAAAAAAAAAAAAAAAAAAAACACTCCAATCTTCCCCAGGAGAACCTAGTGGGACTTCTGGGGGTAAAACTTATGAAAGTGTAGGGGTCCCCTAAGACTGAGCCCCCAGTAGTTTTTTTTTTTCCCCTCACGCTAGTTTATACTCAGCCTCCAGCAAATAGTGAGTTTACACTTAAGTGTTCCTACAGTTACTTCCTCTAGTAACTCTCCTCCTAGTAAGCTGTGATTTTGTGTCTCCAGTTTTAATTGCAACCATTTGCCCTGAGACCTCAATTCTCTGGTGTATCTAAGAATTGTCCATGTTCAATTTTTCCAGGATTTTTCATGTTGGGAGAGTGGGACTTTCGATCTTTTTACATGTTGCAACAGAAATCAGCAGTATCATCTCCTCAGTTACTCTTTCTCTCTTCTTCTAGGACCCCATTATGTGTAACTTCATGTGTGTGGGGATGTCCCAGAGGTGCCAGAGACTCTGTTCATTTTTTTTTTCATAATTTATTCTTTCTATTCCTCAGACCACATAATCTCAATCAACGTATCTTTGAATTTGCTGGGTCTTTTTTTGCCCATTTTTATCAGCTGTGGACTCCTTACATGAATATTTCCTTTCAGTTATCGTAACTTTCAATTCCAGAGTTTTTATTTGGTTCCTTTTTATAATGTGTGTCTCCTTCTTGACATTTTTTTATTTTGTGAGAGTTAAAGAATTAAAGGAAAGTGTGAGCATGATGGTTTCCTTTAGTTTTTAAAGCATATTTATAATAGTTGATTTAAAGTTTTCGTCTTAAGTTCAACATCTCGGCTTCCTCAGGGACAGCTTCTATGGACTCCTTTTCCTGTGTGTGGTCTGTACATTCCTGTATCCTCGCATGCTTCATATGTTGGTTAAACACTACACATTTTAAATGATTTAATGTGTAAACTTGGGAAGTTCAAATTTGTTATTCCTCCAGAGTATCATCCTGTTGATAAGGCTGCTGTTTCTTTGTATAGTGACTTTTCTGGACTAATCCCATAAAGTTTATTTTCTTCATGGTGTGGCGACACTGAAATCTCTGTTGGGTTTGATTAGTGGTCAGTTAATGATTGGACACCAAAATCCTTTTACTCAGTCTCCAATCCTTCTGTGAGGGGCTCTGTATATGTGTTTTGTATGGCTCTTTCCTCGGCTTGTATATAGCCCAGTACATGTGGGTGGAGTTCCACATACCCACTGTGGACATCTCATGTCACAGATCTCCCATTTATATTTTTGGCTGGACTCTTTGTTTGCCCAACTGGTATGGCTGACTTAAGAGCTGTGGTGTTAATCAATTGCAGCTGATTGTTTTTGACAAATGCCCCAGGGAAGAGGACTTTTCCTGCTTGGTGAGCTCTGCTTGACATCAGTAATGGTAATGCCTTGCGAATGGGGCTTCCCCGAGAGCTGTGAAGCAGGTCAGATCGTGACAGTGCTCGAGAGGGTGCTTTTGGGGAAGTCTGAATTGGGTCTGCTCCCTCTGGTGGCTACAGGACTATACATTTTCACAGTTTCTGTGTTTGGGAGGCTGCTGGTTCTTAGGCTACTGTGGAGCTTAGGAGAGAGGGATGGAATAGATCAAGTTAAAATGCCATAAACCAACCCTTTCTAGCCACGATTCAGCAGCTTTGCTAAGATAATGCTTTAGATTGTTGTACAGCTTTGGTTAATTTTCAGAATTTTCAAAAAAGTTGATTTTGAAAATTGTGCCAGCATTTTCATTGTTTCTATGGATGAGAACATTTCCACAGATCTTCACTCCACCATTCTGAAAGTGCCCCCAACTTCGATTGGCTGAATTTTAGTAACAAGTGAAAAAGTAAGTCCCTGAAGATTACATACAGCCATTTTATCAACTTAGAAACAACAAAAAGAACATATGTACTTATAAATACATAAAAATATGCACAGTATTTGTATTACACAAAAATCGATAAGCATAAAACTATAAAAAGTAAAGTACAGGATTCTGGATAGTGGTTACCTCAGATGGTGCAGACCAAAGGAGGGGAGTGGGGGTTACCTAGAAATATATGTGTCATAATTAAGGTCTAGTTTTATTTTGTAGTGGTGGGTTCATGGATTCTTATGGCATAATTAAAAATATATACACAGGCAAAAACATTTTATGGTTGTGTTTACCTTCATGTTAACACATGAGATGAGGAATCTGTTATGCAACAGAGCTTTATAAAGGAGCTTCAACCTCAGTTTTCAAAGCTAGTCTTATGGCCAGAGGAATAGCTTATGGAGTTTATCTCTACCCAGTCTCGCGTGGGTCTGCCTCAGCTGGCTCAGCTCCAGTGTCAGGACAGGACAGTGATGATGAGGAGGGAAGGGACAGCAGTCAGTGCCAGTTCGAGATGAGTAGTCATCTAGTACTGCCTCTGCCTGACTCCCTGCTGCCATCCGCAGCCTCATAGCCCTCAGCTCCGTCATGTGTCCTGATGGATTTAGATCTATAGGGAGCTGTCACTGTGAGTCTGAAAAATGTACAGATCATGCTTCACTTGCTAAAATCCGCACTTGATGTCAACCACTTACACGAGCATTCAAGAGAGCTTCTAGAATAATCACATGACAAGATTTGGGGGAATACACAGAATTCCAGTCAAGATGAGTTCAGTGTAATATCATGGACGCAAGATCAGAATGGAAAGGTGACTGATAACTTGGAAATTTAAACAATTACAATTTTCCTGTTTCTTGTGTTAGAAGAGCATTATGGGGCCTTGAAAATGGGAGCATCACCACTGGCTAATCGATTTTATTGAAAGACTTTTTGAGAGAGAGCATCTGTAGAGTCAAATGGTACTTCCCAAACTTTTCCATGTGTGGGCCCCATAGAATGTCATCATTTTATGGTTCACTGGGGAAAATAACAAGACCCAGGTGACTCTTCAAGAGGCTGTGGCCACAATGTAACAAGCCAGCTGTAGTTCACTAGTTGGGAAGACCCAAGTTTGACTTCCAGATTTACTTCTTACTTGCACTTTGGGCAGTTACATTACTTCTCTGAGCCTTATTTATTTATTTTTTTACTGGAGATGATGCTACCGATTTGTGATACTTTTGTATCTACTAACATTAGAATGTATGAATTACCCCTTAATTTTTCAAATACTTAAACTGTTAAAATAACATCTGAATCTTGGCCAAAATGAGCACAAATGGCATTTGTATAAATGCCTACTTATTAAATGTTATCACTGTTTAACTGTCCGAATTTGAAGACCAGTGCATGGCGTTTGCTAGGAGTTTATATCATGTTCTTAGGTATTTGTGTGGCTGTCTTTACTGCCTGCATCTGTCAATTAGGAGGTAAGAACACCTGCTGAATATGTACCTTGTGCTAACTATTGTGGGAGATATAAAAGAAGCGCAGAACTGGATCCTGTCCTCGTGGAGCTCAATCTGGTTTGTGAGGTTTAGCTTTTATGTGACTCGTAGAGCAGTGTCACAGAAAATAATATGCAGAAAATAAATGCAAAAATAACTTAAAGAAGGGCAAGCTTCATGTGGCTCAGTGTCCTGCACTCAGTAGGATATGTAGAGGATATATATAAAATCTAATTGAGATTCTTAGGAAAGGCTTTAATGAAGACTGGAAAATGAAATCTGTTATAAAGGATGGTAAAGCTTGACTATTCAGAGAGTAATGGAGGGGGTACTTCAATAGTTTTTATTGTGTCTTCCCAAGAAATTCACTTGGAAGCACAATGTTTATTTCTGAAGAGGCAAATACTAAGTTTTAGAAAAGAAGTTTCTCCTAAATAATAGTATAAAGTTTGAGTATTTCTATTATGATTTTATGACTTCCCATCTGTGGTAGGTGTTTTATTGAAATTATTAGAATATTATCATCAAGCTGTGACAATGATGCTTTAAAGGTCATACACAAAACACAATTAAGTTTCTCAAGTTGAAATAACAATGTGCATTGTGAAAGGCAAAGAATTTCAAGTAGTTCAGTTTTTTTTTTTTCATGTGGGCTGTTTTTGAGGTGTTTAAATCACAAAGTTGTTTTTCTTCTTGATTGCAGTTTTCCCCTAACTATTCGTGTAGCTTAAAAATGGAAACCGATATGTTTAAGTAGCAATATTTTTGAGTCTGCTAGTTAATATATAAGCTTTATTTTAAACTCAACAGTAGATTCCAATTATAGCTATGTGGAATGTAAAGATTATTTTGCACTTACATAAATGTGATAGCTTCTGATTGATAGAGATTTAATTATGCAAACTTTGGCATATTATGAATTAGGTAAAACATTTCTATTCCTCTGTTTCTTTTCTCCTTCCTTCCTTCCTTCCTTCCTTCCTTCCTTCCTTCCTTCCTTCCTTCCTTCTTTTTTTTTTGAGACAGAATTTTACTCTGGCGTGCATTGGTGCTATCTCGGCTCACTGCAACCTCTGCCTCCCAGGTTCAAGTGATTCTCCTGCCTCAGCCTCCCGAGCAGCTGGGATTGCAGCTGCATGCCACCGCACCTAGCTAATTTTGTATTTTTAGTAGAAACGGGGTTTCTCCATGTTGATCAGGCTGGTCTTGGACTCCTGACCTCAGGTGATCCGCCCGCCTTAGCCTCCCAAAGTGTTGGGATTACAGTGTGAGCCACTATGCCCAACTTATACCTCTGTTTCTTAATGGCTTATTAGGAGATCTCTAAGATTCCTTTACTTTAAAATTTTGTGGTTTCATTTCATTTTACCTATTTACGTCATTAAGGTAATGAATGGTTGCATCTTTCAAATAGCGGGAAATTAATTTTAGAGACTTGTTAGTTATTATTGCTCATTTAGGGTTATTTGAATGTTGTGACTATTTGATGGTGTTTTCTGTTTGATTTGTGATACTGACTCATAAATGCCATGAAAAGCAGGTCTTTTTGTTCTAACCAAAGGAGGGATTGTTTAGGTAGCAGCTTAATGACTTTGGAAAGTAAAAGTTTATTTGCACCTATGAGAAAGATGACAGGTAATACCTAGATATCTGAGTAAAGAGAGCACAAATACAATAAGATAAGGAGACTCAGTATCCTATCAGCTTTTTGATCTAAAATGGTGCAGTAGTTACTACTTATGAGAATAGTCTGTTTCCATGCTGGTTGCTCACTTGCTTGCTCTCCTGAAAGGGTGAGGACACTGTGCATCTGACTGGATACTGGGGTACTCTGTTTCCAAGTTGCATTACAGGGATATGAAATATTTGAATATATATATTCCATATACAGGCATACCTTGGAGATATTGTGGGTTAGGGTCCAGACCATTGCAATAAAGTGAGTCACACAGATTTTGTGGTTTCCCAGTGCATATAAAGGTTGTGTTTATACTATTTTGTAGTCTGTTAAGTGAGCAGTAGCATTATGGCTAATAAGAGTGCATACCTTAATTAAACATTTTCTAAAAAATGCCTGCACAGAGACATGAAGTGATCACATGCTATTGGAAAAATGGCATCAGTAGACTTGCTGGACACGGGGCTGCCACAAACCTTCAAAGTTTGTAATTTTACAAATTAAAGCCTTCAATTTGTGAAAAACACAATATCTGTGAAGCACAATAAAGCTAAGTGCAGTAAGACAAGGTGTGCTTACATATGTTTGTGTGTATATTTAAATAATAACTGCGAACAGTAGATTTCTTCTGGCACATGACTTTATCATTATTATTATCACTGATTTGTAATAATTTGCCTCTTTTTAATGTGTTTTATTATTTTCCGCTATGGTTGATAAACAAGTTATTTAGTCTCAGAACAGAGAATCTGCAGTATTATTATTAGGGTCTGTTGGTTTCTTTTGTTTACTAACTTGTTAGTCTGCCCTTTGGCTTGACATTATTTTTGTTGTGCAAGAATATTCAGTAAAAAGTTTTGACACATTTAAAACCATTAAATACTTCCAAACTGTTTTTGAAAGCTTCTCTGGGCTGAAAGCCAGTTGATTCTTGTCAGTCTTTTTGCATGACTGAGGTCAATTACTTCAGAGCTTGAACAACTGCAGTCTTGGTAAATGGTCCAGTACTGTCCAGTGGTATAATAGGGGAGCGTTTTAAATGCTACTGTAATTGGTAGTTTAACAAATGTGTTTTGGTTGGACAAGAATGTAAAAGCTATTTTGGAGCATTTTCAAAGGCATGAAGTTTAAAATAATGTAATATTAATTTTGTGCTCTGTAATATATATCATAAGATTGAGGTCTTAATGTTTGTATTAAGTAAATGAAAAATCCAAATGAAACTTGTGTAGAAAAGGGAACTGCCTATGTTCAGAAAGATTCTGAACAAAAACAAGTGAATTTTCGGAACTGAAGTAACAGTTGCCAGACGGTGTGGGTTCTGATGGTGTCCTACCTGCGGCAGCCTTTGTGACTTTGGGAAGCCTTGGTTTTCTTATTTTTAAAGAGGATCTAGTCCACCACTGGTCTAGTCAGACTTCCTCATTTGTGAAAAAAAACTTTCCTTAATCTTGGAAAGCCTTTCAAAAGAACTAAGTGTGACATATTGGTGGCTCTGTGAGTACTCTCGTATTACAGGAGTTGGAAGTGTGAGGAGGGGAGTAGAGTAACTGGGGGTAAAACTTAGACCTACGGTGTCCAGAAAATTCAGAGCCTTATCGCTGCACAAAGGAGCACAGATTTTATACACTGAAGTGCCCAAGTTGGGTGCAAGTAGCCCCTTGGCTGACCACCAGTTTTTGTGTTTATCCTGAAGATAGTGTGCCTCAAAATTTGAATGTATATGTTTTTACAGATCTGTGTGCTCTCTCTAGCTCCCCACAAATCTCTGCCTCTCTTTAGTTTCATGGTAAACTGTTTGATCTGTCTCTTGCCTTTGAAGCTTTTGGGTTTACCTCATGCTGGAGTAACATGTAGATCTAGAAGGATTTTGAGCAGGAGGTAGTGTTATCAGATATGCTTATAAGGAAAGCTCACTTTAGCAACAGAGCTGACACAGCAGTAACGGGTAGCGAATTCTGCAAGAGAATTGACACTAGTCATCTTGATTGTAGTTAGTTACTTCTTCAATGTAGTTCTGTTGTGCTTAATTTTCTTTTCTTTCTTTCTTTCTTTCTTTTTTTTTTTTGAGACAGAGTCTTGCTCTGTCACCCAGGCTATAGTGCAGTGGCATGATCTCAGCTCACTGCAACCTCTGCCTCCCAGGTTCAAGCGATTCTCCTGCCTCACCCTCTCGAGTAGCTAGGATTACAGGCATACCCCACCATGCCTGGCTGATTTTTGTATTTTTAGTAGAGATGGGGTTTCACTGTTTCGGTCAAGCTGGTCTCAAACTCCTGACTTCAAGTGATATGCCTGCATTGGCCTCCCAAAGTGCTGGGATTACAGGCGTGAGCCCCTGCTCCTGGTCTGTTGTGCTTAATGTTCTAAACAAACTCTAGAACAAGTTAGCCAAGTGGTTAAGTCACATGAATTTTGTTCTCATTTAAAATCTGATGCATCGAAATCTGAACTCCATTACCATCTCACTGAGCCACCCTTGGCATAGAATTGGGATGTGTATATTACACTGGACTCTTGGCTTTAAAACCCATATATCTATAGCTGTGGGAAAGCTGTTTAGATAGCCCAGACAATATAAATAGCCTTAGGTTTACCCTTAAGTAGCAAATGTGTGTCTCTCTGTGGAGTCACTCCTTGTGTCTGAGGGGTCCTCCCTGGATTGTTTTTTTCTTCTCCACTGGACTAGCTTGGCATCTGATTGTCAAGAACAGACACTCTGGTCAGACAGACCTTGTTCAAATCTTGTCTCTCTCTTTAACTGTGGGCCAGTTCATTAATCTACTTGAGCTTTGGTTTCCTATTCTATACATCGTTTTGTGGATTAAATGAAACATCATACTGAAAACACTTAGTTTTATCATCCAGACCAGGGCACTAAACGAGAATAAACCAACCTCCTCATTTTTGGATGTGTTTGACACAAGGGGATATTTAGGGGAAGATAATTTTTGACCATTCATCAGTGACTTTTTGAATGATGGAGAAAGCATGCACAATGTCCATGTAGGAACATAACCATGTATACAGGAGACTTAAACATGTGCACGTACACATCCATATGCACGAAATGAATTTAGAAAGTTAATTGAATCGAGGAGTTTCTATTTTATAAGATAAATGTGAACAGTACATTTGTAATGTAAGCAGTCTACTTTTTTACTCAAACAAGTAGAAAATATCCTTTTTTAGTTTTAACCTCTTTGTAGACAAGATTGAATAAACTACAGAGGGGATGAGGCACAGAGAACTGGTTGCCAGGGGGATCAAGAATGCGAGAGGAAAGGGCAGAGATTATCCTTTCATCCAGAATTGCTGTCTCTCCCTTACTAGGTAGGAAAACAAATAACAGAGACACAAGGGCTACTGCTCTGCACTAATGATGCGTGGGGTGAAAGAAGTCCTTGCATGCTGGCTCCTCTTTCCTGCTTAGTTCACAACCTACTCAGCACTTTCTGGAACTTTGCATTAAAAATTTTATAGATCCCAGCAGGAATTCTCTAAAACACATAATCTTTGCTTATAGCCATTAGTGAGTGTTTTGTTCTTTCAGGGGCTGATTGAAAACAAAGCTTTCACAAGCTCTCTTGCATGATGCTAGCCTTCATGGCATTTGCATCCTGCCAAGTGACACTTTTGGTGACCAGTGCCTTGGTTGATTGGTTTCAGCAACCTGTTTAAATCACTGCAATTAAAAGATACAAATGAATGAACCAGTAAAATGAAGGAAAAATTACCATAGTGGCGGGATACTTACATCCAGAAAGACGTTTATCTAAGGGTGTGATACTGGGCAGCCAGCTCTCATTTAAGAAATTAGACTTATTTTTGGGAAACCAGCTTTCTGCTGGTGACCTACATTATAAAATATTATAAACTTCCAAGCTGGATACTATAAATTGAAAATGAAGTTCTTTCAGTTTGTAGTTATACGGTGGAATGTTATGTGTCAGGTACTGTTCTAGGTATTGGGTATTCAAGGATGACTAAGAATTTGTCCTTCTCCTCAAGGAGTTCCCACTTCTGTGGCAGAGAGGGCCTTGAAAAGAAATCCTTTACCACTTACTGAGTGACTACCGTGGGTGAGGCGTCCTACCAGGCTTTGGAGAAAGAGGCAAATATAGCCCTGCTCTCAGCAAACAAGGGTGGATGAGAAGGGTATAGGAAGGGGGCTGGGAAGCAGAGAGAGAACCTAAAAAGACTTAGGCAAAGGTGAGTGTATGATAAAATGGAGAACGCCATAGTTCATTCTTTTACTTTTTTTTGAGGTAGAGTCTCGCTCCGTCACTCAGGCTGGAGTGCAGTGGTGTGGTCTTGGCTTACTGCCACATCTGCCTCCCAGGTTCAAGCAATTCTCGTGCCTCAGCCTCCCGAGTAGCTGGGACTACAGGTAAGCACCACCATGCCTGGCTAATTTTTTTTTTTTTTTCATAATTTTAGTAGAGATGGGGTTTCACTGTGTTGGCCAGGTTGATCTTGAACTCCTGACCTCAAGTGATCTCCCTGCTGCGGCCTTCCAAAGTGGCTGGGATTACAGGCGTGAGCCATGGTGCTCGGCCAGTTCATTCTTTAATTCTGGCTCAAATAAATTCACTTTATGACTACAATATTACTTTTTCTTGATCTTATTATTAAACAATCCTGTTTACAATTAGAGCATTGGCTTTAATTATTTTTAAATTTAGACACTGGTTGTTATTTCTAAAGGAAGTTATAAACAAAATTTCATACAGCATGCCATTTGACAAATTACTGAAGAAATATTTAAATTATACATTTGAGTATCTCATTTGTTTAGTTATTCAAGGGGATTTTAGCTTATTGCTTTTTGCTTTCTGTATGTTGAACTGATTATTCTTTTTGGGCACCTGTTTGTATAAACGTATCGATTTGACCTGTACTTGAATTAACTATTTTTTATATGTTGGACAGTACTACAAATTGCTCTATTTATGAACTGTATGTTTTTCTTTAATATGCATTTTGGAATCCTGCTTTTGGAACCTTATTTGCTTTTGTATACTCAACCTTATTCACTAATGTTTGATAATAATGCATTATAAAATAGCAATGCTATTTCTTTATCACAGGCTTGCAGTATTTATTTAGCATTTGCAGTTTCGAAATAATTAAACAATGCTGACGTACAGTTCTTACTGCATTTCAAAGACCTAACCAGTTAATTAGCTTAAGTGGTTCTCTCAGCCCTATTGACAGTTGGAGACACATAGTGCTGGCCTGTCAGCCTGCTAAAATGAAATGTAAGAATGACATACCGTGGTTAGCTGCTTTTCCTCCTCACCCTTGAGATATGAGTTGGCTTCCTTTTGTGTGAGATGAAAACAAAACCAGATCATATAAACCGACACTTCTGCTTCAGATTAACGTGAGCCTTCTTATTCAATTTCATGTTGGTATTTCTACCCTCCTTTGCCTCACTGAGATTTCATTAATCCTCATATCCCTAATCACCCCCCTTTCCCTTATGATGGTCTGTTTTAAGATTCTATTTTTTTTTTTTTTTGGGAGGGATGACTTTGAGGTCATCTGAACAATGTTCTTGGTTAATCTAAGAATGGGTTACAATCTGATCACATACTTACTTCTGTGTTTGTGTCTCTCTGCCTGTACAGTCAGGTCGTCTTGTTCTGCCTCTTCACCCTTGGCTGACTTTCACCCACGGACTTTGAAGTGTTACTGCTTCTATTTTCATCAAACTTTATACAAATTACACAGTTTTTCCACAAATGTACTTTTAGTATTGTTTGGCTCCAGAATCCAGTCCTTTTGCAGGACAGGGGTAGAGGAAATGGCAATGAAGGAGAGGGAAGTCCACGTAGGAAGAAATCCCAAGACTGGAGGTGGAGTGGAGAGAGCAGCAGAAGAGAAGAGCGTTGGGGATGGCTCTGAGTTGAAGCTGGGTGACTGTTGACTCAGAGAAAGAAGTTGAGAGGAGAACCACCCTTTGTGTTTAGGTGGGGTGGGGTGGAGGGGATTGAGGTGTGGAGTTTGATTTTTGACATTCTTGTGTTTATGTTGGTAAGACATCTTGTGGAACTCTCCTAGCAAAGTTTAAGCGAATGAACATATATTTTTGATGGTGTGTATATTTGAGAGTCACAGCACAGGGGTAATCATAACAGGAGCCACTGTTTGTTGAGTGCATGCTATTAGCTACAGTGAAAAGTGCTTCACAGACGTGCTGTCTGTGCTTCCGTGTCCTCACCTGTAAAAGGGATTTGATAGTAGGATTCTCGTGAGGATTAAATAAATTGATATATGTAAAGTCCATAACAATGTCTGGCACATAATAAGTCATATTTAAATGTTATAATCACATTTTAATTCAATATCCTTTGGAAAGAGGTATTTTTACAGGTTGGACACCCCTCATCTGAAACTTTTTGAGCACTGACATGACACCTCAAAGTGGAAAATTCTACACCTGACCTCATGTGATGGGTCACAGTCAAAACTTTGTTTCATGCACATCATTTATATTATATATATATATATATATAATAAATATTATATAAAGTGACCTTCAGGTTCTGTGTATAAGGTGTTTATGAAACATCTTATGAATTGAATTTCATATTAGACTTGGGTCCCAGCTCCAAGATATCTCATTATGTATATGCAAATATTCAAAAATCTGGAAAAACCAGAAATCGGTCCCTTCTGGTTTGGGGTGTTTTGGATAAAGGATCCTCAGTTTGTGTACACATATGGGGGAGACCGAGGCTTGAGCACGTAACTACTCTGTCAAAGGTTGCATAACTCATAAGCGACAGGTCAAACCATATCTTCTTCTTCTTTTTTTTTTTTTGGAGATGGAGTCTTGCTCTGTCATCTAGGCTGGAGTGCAGTGGCATGTTCTTGGCTCACTGCAACCTCCACTTCCCAGGTTCAAGCAGTTCTCATGCTTCAGCCTCCCTAGTAGCTGGGCTTACAGGCAGACACTACCACGCCCAGTTAATGTTTGTGTTTTCAGTAGAGATAGGGTTTTACCATGTTGGCCAGGCTGGTCTCGAACTCCTGACCTCAGGTGATCCGCCTGCCTCAGCCTCCCAAAGTGCTGGGATTACAGGTGTGAGCCACCGTGCCCGGCCTAAACCATATTCTCAACTCTGCTTGTCTCTCAGCTGTCTTTGTGGAAATAAACACCTCCACAGAGGCTTCATGGTGTAGAGGAAAGACAGGACAAAATACCTAACATGCAAGGGGTTGTTTTGCATATTAAATGAACAATACCCTTTTAAATCATGTAAGAAGAGCTTTGTAATGAAAATCATCATGATAGAGAAAAACTTACAGAAAGGTAGGAGTGAGGCTTGGCATTTGAGCTCCTGCGGAAGACCAAGAGGGAGAAGGGAAGATTAGTGTAGGGCAAAGCAAATCCAAGAAAGCCAGGAAGATAAGAGGAAGAATCATGTACTTTGTGCATTTATGGACAAAAATGTTTCAAAAAGCACCTAAGGGTTGATGCCATCAAGTGCTGCACTGTGGTCTTTGAGAGTGAGAACTAAGAAAAGGCAGTCGGTGTCACATTTTGGTGTTAACCAGATTAAATTTCCTTTTGGAGCAAAAATAATTGACTACACATACAGTTATAAGAATCAGGAACATATGATTCAATAACATAGATGAGTCAGGAACTGAAATTTGGGGTGTAGATTTATTCCTTTGACTTTCCCTCCCTTTTCCAGTTCATGTTTTACCAACAGAGTATTCTGGTAGCAGCAGTGTCTGACATTTGTCAGCTTAATTAGAGATCAGTTACAAACTCAGCTATCTTATGGATCTGTGATACTTTCCAGCAAATCTGAAATGCGGTAGGTATACTGACATGAAATGATGAGAAATATGCTAATTTTAACCTGAAAAGTTCCCTATTAATGCAGCAATTTCTCTTATTCATACTAATTCTCATTTTTTCCTGTATCCTTTGTGTCTGGTCTCTCTACAATTGAAAAGCTGTTTTGACCACCACTTAAGAGCAATAGACTATAAACTCTGGAGTTTAATTTGTTTAATGTCAGTGAGGGCTTGATGGGGTTTGGGACTTTGTTCACTAGGTATGAACCCATTGCCTAGAAATCCGAGGAAGGGTATATTGCAGGTTCTTACGGGTATTCCTAGGAAGAAGAAATTATTTCCAAAGAGAATTAGCGTGTAGAGGAGAAGCACACAAAGCAAAGGAGGTTTGAGTTGCACAATGTAAGGAAATGTAAAATTTCATTAGAAGCAAGAGAAAGAGAACATTCCCACCAAAGATGGAGAGAAAGAAGGCATGTTTAAATCAGCTGATTTCCAGTTTATCTGAAACATTTGAAAGTAAACAGAAGTAGAGCTCGATTTAGAGGTGTAAGATGTGGGCAATTAATACATTTATATGGCTCAAAATTTGAAGAGTTGGAAAGCATCTACAGTGAAAAAAGCCCCTTTCCTGCCCCATTCCCTCAGCCACTCAGGCAGTTCCCCAGAGTCTCTGTGCATAATTACATATAAATACAAACATGTATATTATTTCTTCTCCCTCCTTTATTTTTCCAAAACGGTATCAAAGTGTATGTTTTCTTCTGCACCTTGCCTTTTTCTCACTCAACATATTTCTTGGAGCTGCCCCTTAAGCAGTTTGTGACTGTGTAATTAGGACACAGGCAGCTGCTGCTTTTTTTGTTAAAGGCCACTGCAAAATGTTCCTTCATGTGTTTATACCATAATTTACTTAACTAGTCTCTTGTTCGTGGACATTATAACCTTTTGCTATTATGCAGGGTGCTGCAAAGTGAGCAATCTTTTCCACGTGTCATTTCACACATGTGCGAGTAAAGCTGTAGGATAAATTCCTAGAATGGCTGGATTAAAAGGCAGGGGCAGTTATGATTTTGAAAGATGTATCCAGGTGGCCTTCTCCAGAGGTTGCAAGTATGTGAAAGACTTACTTCCAAGCCAGTCTCTTCTATGCTGCCTGCTATAACTACCAATTAGGAATTTATGTGGGTTAATAAGTAACCCATGCCTGGAAGATTTAAGGAATGTGACCTTCCTAATGCATATTATTTTTAATCACTGTGCTTTCAACCTAATGCCCAGCTGAGATTAAGCCACATGATACATATTTATTGCAAACCTACTATTTGGTTCCAGGGAATCGGCAAGGAGCAAGGTGTTATGTTCTCTTGGAGTTTATATTCTGATAAATAAACAAGATTATTCCAAGGAGTGATAAATACTATGAAGGTAATACACATGACAATATAATTGTAACTTGGCAGGGGGGCAGGCTAATTAGAAGGAGTAGACTGGTTATGGAAGGCCTCCCTGAGGAAGTGATATTTCAGCTAAACCTGGATGATGTAAAGGAGCCAGAAATGTGGAAATCTTGGGTGGCAGTAGCAGGAACAACAGCTGCAAAGCTCTTGAGCCAAGAGTCGGCCTAGTGGTTCTAGAAACACAAAGTCGAGGAGAATAGGAAAGGGACTATCATGAGCAGAGGGGAGCAGGGCATAGCCTGGAAAGCTAAAGAGGGGAAGGGGTCAGACCAGGTCGATCCTCGCTGTGGTAAGGATTGCAAGATTTCAAATATGGGTGTGACGTTGAGATTTACTTGTTAAAAAGATAACTTGGAGCCAGGTGCAGTGGCTCCCATCTGTAATCCCAGCACTTTGGGAGGCCAAGGCAAGTGGATCACTTGAGGTCAAGAGTTCGAGACCAGCCTGGCCAACATAGCGAAACCCCATCTCTACTAAAGACCTGACAATTAGTCGGGCATGGTGGTGGGCACCTGTAATCCCAGTTATTTGGGAGGCTGAGACAGGAGGATCACTTGAACCCTGGAGGCAGATGTTGCCTTGAGCTGAGTTCACGCCACTGCACTCCAGGGCAACAGAGTGAGACTCCATCTCAAAAAACTCACTCACTCACTCATTCACTCACTCACTCAGAGGCCAGGCATGGTGGCTCACACCTGCACTTTGGGAGGCCATGGTGGGAGGATCACTTGAGGCCAGGAATTTGAGACAGCTTTGGCAATGTAGCAAGATCCACCATCTCTACAAAAAATTAAAAAAATTGGCCAGATGTGGTGGCACATGTTTGTGGTCCCACCTAGTTGGGAGGCCAAGTTGGGAGGATTGCTTGAGCACAGGAGTTCGAAGCTGCAGTGAGAAGTGATTGCACCACTGCACTTAAGCCTGGGTGATGGATGAGACCCTGTCTCTAAAAAATAAAAAGATAACTTGGGCTGCTGAGTGGAGAACGGATTGGAAGGGGGCAAAGGATTCAGTGGTGAGAGTATGTGTTGGGCTGGGCTGTAGTGTCAGCAGCAGAGATAGCTATGCCTTGGAAGACATATTTTTGCAGAGGTGGAACCGTCAGAATTTGTATGCCTTATGGGTGATAGGCAGAAAGAGGAATCAAGGACTCCTAGAATTTTGGCTTGCACAAGCTGGGCATAGAGACAGGAAGAGACAAGGTTGGGGTTGTGGAGGAGGAGGAGAAATTTGAAGGGTTCTAGGGCACTTTCTGAGACGAGTGGCCTGAAGGATGCGACAGAATGGACTGTTTGGCCCACCCCATGGAGGAGGAGAGTGCTGGGTTTTAGAAATGCGGCATCTCAGAACCCTGACTTCTGTCATGGTGCCTGGAGCATAAAGTGGGGAGCAGAGCATCCAGCGAAGGTGAGAAGTGTCCCAAAATCTGGAGAATGTTTGTTTCTTTGGTATGTTTGATTTTTTTTTTCTTTTACATGTTTATCTGTAGATCTTTCTTGATCACAAAAAATGAAGTTTGCACATTTGTGAAACTGAAAGTAATACCTTATGTTTTTGTGAAACTTTGAGATACAATCTGCATCCTATAAAATTTATTTAAAATTGCACGATTGTGATTTTTCACATAATCATAAGTTTGTGCAACCATCACCACTATCTAACTCCGGAACATTTTTATCACCCCAGAAAGCAACCCCGTGCTCACTAGCAGTTACTCCTTTTCCTCCATTCCCCCAGCACCTGGCACCCGCTAATCTACCTTCTGTATTCTAGACATTTTTACAGATGGAGTCATATAATGTGGTTTTTTTTTCTTTTTTTTTGTGATTAGCTTATTTCACTTAAAATAACATTTTTAAGATTCACCATGTTGTAGCATGTGTCAGATCTCCATTCTCGATGGCTGAAAAAATATTTCCGTGCACGGATATGCCACATTTTATTAATTTGTTCATCAGTTGACGAACACATAGGTTGTTTTGACTTTTCGGCTATTATGCATAACACTGCTGTGAACATTCGTGTCGAAGTTTTTGTGTGGACACATTTTCTTTCTTTTGGTTGTATACATAGGAGTGGAATTGCTAGATTGTGCTAACTCGATTTTTATCTTCTGAGGTTGTATCCAATTTTACTATTTATAAAGTACTTTGTATTTGTTACATAATTTATTTATCATGATAACTGTGAAAGGAAACTGAAGTACTGAAGGATTTGATGGGCTAGAGGAAAACCTGCTATGTCACAAAAATACATTTAAAATGAGGTTCATTCATGCATTGGTTAAAATAGGGCAGACCCGGACGCATAAACATGTCAGGAAAGTAGATACAATGTATAATACTTACATGGTAGAAGACTGTATTGCAGGTGTATGTGTGTAGAGAAGTTATATCTATATGTAATCTCAGCAGAGGTAGATTAAAAAAACACTGAGAGGTAGATTAAATGAGAGGTAGATGAAAAAACACTGGTGAAAAATGATTAAAAAGCAATGATGAGTGAATAAGTGAGTTGATACCATTTATGTAAGTTAAGAAAACCACAAATACCATGTATTGCTCATAGATGGAAATGCCCATACACACCCCCACAAGTACAAAAAGGATTGGGAGGATACCCACAAGTCCGTGGTGGTAGTTGCTTTGCATCCCTGCTCCTGAGCTGCTGCAAACCCCATGCCAGTTTTCCTTACTATATATTTACGAATCATTTCTGTTACGTGACTACATTTCTTCGGAGTAGGGACTATGTTTTCTTCACCGATCTCCATTGCCTAGCACATAAGTGTGAACGCATATTTTTAAATGAGTAGCTGAATGAACTAAATGATTTTGGGAACAAGATAGGGCAGGACTACCGAATAAGCCACTCTCCCCCATCCTGCTCATTGTCTCTGCTCCCTACCTTCACATTCTGTTAGTGTTGTCATAATATGAGGCTTGCAATTACCAGAGCAGTTCCGTATGACACGACATGCTAATAAAGCAGATGGTGTGTGCAAATAAGCAGGATAAAAGAGGTCTTTGCTGCAAAAGTCATTGCTGTCTCCTTTAAAGAATGAAGTATTTTATGATTTCTCAGTAGATTTTATCCTCATTGTCAAGGTAATGATTATGGATCATATAAATCTTTATGGCTTTGTTGTATCAAGTGTCAAATTACACAGCTTAGTCAGGTAGTTGTAGAAAGAAAGATGTCTATGATCAGATTAGGAAGTCATAGTACTAAAATTTTTGCCTTTCAGGGAGGAGTTGGTCTCATTTCTTTGTGTTTAGATAGCAGAGAACTGTGTTCCTGTTCTAGAACCCTCCCTCCTTTCTCTTTATTAACTTCTTCCCATGGGAGAAAGAATGGCAAATTGGAAAGCTCAGAGCTTGACATTAATATGGGTGAAGTCACTGTATTTCCACATGGCTTTCGTTCTTCTTTTTTTTTTTTTTTGGAGGTGGCGGCTACAGAAAGGTGCCAACTCTCCTCTACTTCTTGCCTGCTGTCTTCGGGCAATAAGGAGAAGAGGGGGAGGTATTCCCCTGGCAGGCCTAATCTGGTCTATACTGTTTCTAGTCCACCCTTCGCCTGGGTGGGTAAATCAGTTCAGGTTTGCTCTGTGAACCTGGCCACCTTCAGGTCGGAAAGAAGAACATCGGAAGCCCCGTTGACCTCAGGCTTAAGCTGTATTCTCCAGCACATTTACCAGAAGCCTCTGGGGTTGTGTGCGACCATGCCTCAAAGCCCATGTTCTGATCCCCATCTGTCTGTCAGATGTTATTTGTGGATGTTATGAGTGGTTATGCCCAGTTGGTTAGAACCCAGAAAGTGATAGAAGTGAGCTTTGCAGCCGGGTGCGGTGGGTCACGCCTGTAATCCCAGCACTTTGGGAGGCCAAGGCGGGTGGATCACCTGAGGTCAGGAGTTCAAGACCAGCCTGGCCAACATGGTAAAACCCCGTCTTTACTAAAAAATATAAGAATTAGCTGGGCGTGGTGACGGGCGACTGTAATCCCAGCTACTGAGAAGGCTGAGGCAGGAGAATCCCTTGAACCCAGGAGGCAGAGGTTGCAGGGAGCCGAGACTGTGCCATCTCACTCCAGCCTGGGCAATAAGAGCTAAACTCTGTATAAAAACAAACAAAAAACAAAAAAACTAGCAAACCCTATAGCCTCAGGCTGAGGTTCTAGTTTTGGCAGTAAGCTAAAGTGTAAATAATTTGACGTTTAAAACTATGGAACAAATAGAGCTGGGACACGGGCTGCCCCTGCCCACCTCTCCAGCCAGTTCCCTGACTCTTCATGTTCTTTGTGGTCCATGTGGTCTGACCATCTTAGCTTCTCAAGTTTGCCAAACTGTTTTTCAGCTGTGTGTCCACTGTCTATGCTGTTTTTCTCTGCTAACTTTCTCTGTCTCTTTTTTTTCTCTCCTACTTGCTGCTTTTACGGTCAAGTTCTGACTCTTCAAGCGTACACTTAAATAGTACCTTCTCTGACCCCCAGGCTGGGTTGATTGCTTCAGTATACTAAGGCAAAAACACCCTGAGGATCTGTGCTCACTACCCCCTGTGTTTTCCTTTTGTAAGATTTATCACACTTGTAATCAAATATTTATGCTATGATATATTTGTTGCCTTTCTAGATTTTCTAACAGTGTTCTTTGCATTGTTACATGAAGTGTTTGGTGCAGAGTTAGGCACACGTATTTGGTGTCTGAGGGAGATTTGTTGAGTGAATAAAATAGCAGTGTCCAGCAGCGACACAGACTGCTGAGATACGGCACGTCAGAGTCTGAAAGGCTTCTGTCAGATTGGCAAGTGGAAGTCATTGGATGTTTTACAAAGAATAGTAAGGTGGTGGGGACGGAAGTGAGTTTGCAAAGTATCTTATACAAAGCAAGACTTAACTACTCACTTATGCAACATTGGAACCCTTGCAAGTGATTTCTCTACTGACAGCAACTTTTCTTGAGTTTTACTAACTCAATAGACACTGTCAGAATCTGCCAGATTACAACAAAGGGATAAAAAATAAGTCCCGATCACCTGAGGTCAGGAGTTCAAGACCAGCCTGGGCAACAAAGTGAAACCCAATCTCTACTTAAAAAAAAAAAAAAAAAAAAAATAGCTGAGCCAGGTGGCACGTGCCTGTAATCCCAGCTACTTGGGAGGCTGAGGCAGGAGAATTTCTTGAGCCCAGGAGGCGGAGGTTACAGTGAGTTGAGACTGTGCCATTGGACTCTAGCCTGGGTAACAGAGCGAGACTCCGTCTCAAAAACAAACAAGTCCCAAGGCATTATACTATGATCTTTTTCTCAATGGGTAGTGAACAGAATGGAATATTCACTTCACTACAAATAATCACAGGCAGGTGGTACAGAGCACTGTGCTCCAGAAAAAGCAAAGAGGAGCCTAGAGATTTCTGATCTCTGCGTATCACTCAGCCAAAAGTACAGTCATTTGCTTAAAAAAAGACCAGTGGCATCAAAAAATATGTATTATTTCATCTCTCTGCTCTACAGGACTCGAAACATAGCCTTAAATGACTAACTCTTCACATGAGCATGACATAACTTGGAAATCTTCCTATAATGGAAGGGGCCTTGTGAAGACATTTATTGTTAAGACTTTCCAGGGTGTATTTTGGGAGATGCTATGGGCAGATACATAGGCGATACTGTACATAGTCCAGGATGTTCTACTTTTGAAAATTAACAATAATTACAAATACATTCAAGACCTTGGGGCAAGTTAACTGTTCTCAGCACTTTATATATACAGTCGTCCCTCAGTATACACCGGGACCACCACCACCCCTCACCTATACTCAAATCTGCGCATGCTCAG
The DNA here is from genome assembly GCF_002776525.5 of Piliocolobus tephrosceles. Lineage (NCBI taxonomy): Eukaryota > Metazoa > Chordata > Mammalia > Primates > Cercopithecidae > Piliocolobus > Piliocolobus tephrosceles. Next base: position 669,582 of record NC_045441.1, read on the forward strand.
TCTTACAGTCAGCCCTGAAGAACCCATATATGTAAAAAGAGGGTATCTCTAGACAATGAGGTAGCTTTCTGTTGGCTCTTGTAGGGACCATGTTCTTGTGGACTTGACAAAGAATGTTGTATCAAAAGTCGTAACTCCTTTTTCCTGATTTAAAGATGACATTTACATGGTTTTTGTGTCCGATGAATATGGTTTTTGATCTGCATTTGGTTGAAATGCATTTGACCTGCTCAGTTGAAACCTGTGTTGTTCAGGGGTCAAACTGTATTATTTAATCCTTGCAGCAAATCCTGTGAGGAAGCAGTCCTTATTCCTTTTACAGAGCAGGAACCTGAAGCTCACAGAGCTTAAGGACTTTGCCCGAAGTGGCAGAACTGGCATTCAAACCTAGGCATTCTGGCTTCAGAATCCATGTTCTTCCTTTTTAGGTTATGCTGCATCTCTGTGGCCACTTGATGATAAAGTCAGTAATTGGGATCCACTGTTGCTCCCTCTTGTGCCTCTGCCCTTTTGCTCATGTTCTCTTCCCTGACACTGGAGCACCTGCCTGCTCCTTCACCTGCAGTGAGCGTCTGGGGATACGTCAGCACAGAGGCGCTTTCTCCCACCCGGCAGGTCCACAGGGGATTGCTGTTGGGAAAGTATTGAGTGCTCTGGACACCATCGTCTGTTCTGTAGGATTCTTCTGTAGCAGGAGCTTTGTCGTGGACTCAGTTGCCTTTTGAATGCTGGTCAGGTATCCTAGTCATCTTTCACAGTGTCGATCATATGCGAAAATATGTTTCTAGTTCTGACAACTGAATTACATGTACACTTTTGGAACATAATCTGCTTTTAGGTTGAGAACTACCTGTGTATTCATGAAGTACTAAAGTTCCCAGTGTTCAAGAAATGCCCTAGGCTATTAACAGAGAATTAACAGCTTTCTCTAAATAACAAAACTAAGCTTAGTATGGCCTGGTATTAATCCCTACCTAGAAGTTTCACAATCAAAAGGGCAAAATGTGGAAAAGCAAAGATAAATGAGTAAAATTGGAAAATATGCAAAGCCGTTAGAGATGTACCAATGCCTCAGAAGTAGGTAATAATGAGAAATGCACCCAACCTCTGTGACTGTGAAACATGCCACCCAAGCTTTGGGTTTTTGGAATCTTTCTCTGGCACTTGAATCTCCTTGTCAGTGGCAGACTGGAGAGCCTTCCATACTTCTGTGCAAAGAAAAGGATACCCTAGAGCAAAAACAAAATAAAATGCTGTTCAATATTCAATTTGGTGCCCTTTGGATTTAAAAGTTGTAGTGATACTATTATAGCAGGATTAACAGTATTGTCATATTAGCATTGAATTTTTCCCATTTATTTTTGGCTTGGTGAATTTGAAAGTGTTGTTTAACAGAAAAGATTTTAAAAGGTTAGATGCTATAGGATTTATTTTGCACAGTTTGATGGATTGCCAGCAGCAGGGAACTACAACTCAGGTGGTTTCAACACCTTTCCATTCTTGGATTTTTCCTTTCTCACCGATTTTTCTTTGAGAGCAGTAATCATTTTACTGTATCTGAAAGAGATACCTAAGTATCTAGGTATCTAGTTAGGTGCTAATGAACTCCTCCTGCCCATTTTTTAATCGTTTGCTTTGTCGTACCTCTAAGTAATCTTGCTAATCTTTTGGGGGAGGGGCTAAAGAAAGATTTCTACTTAATTTTGGGATTTACTTTGTCTTTTACAGAGCTTGGTATGTGGTTCAACAGTGAGTAGGATTATAGAAAGTTGTTATTTTAGAGAAAGTAAATGTTATCTCATTATATTCCTTTTAACATAAAGAGAATCTTTATGGAAGAATTTGCGACGTCTCAAGAACATTTTTTAAAATTTCATTTTATTTTAAGTTTCAGGATACATGCGCGGGATGTGCAGGGTTGTTACATAGATAAACATGTACAGATTAACCTGTCACCGAGTATTAAACCCCACGTGCGTTAGCTGTTTGTCCTGATGCTCTCCCGCCCTCCACGCTGCTGCGATAGGCCCGAGTGTGTGTTGTTCCCCTCCCCGTGTCCATGTAAAAACAGTTGTTTTTAAAGCTTAGTACTTGGATTGTTTGATTGTTGTACTGTTTAAGTGGCTTTCTTGAGAAAGAGTAAATTAAAGCTTTTATCAATTTTTTTTTTTTTTAACAGCAAATCTGCACTCTCCTTTTTTTTTTTTTGGCCCAGGCTGGAGTGCAGTGGCATGATCTTGTTTCGCTGCAACCTTTGCCTCCTGGGTTCAAGTGATTCTCCTGCCTGAGCCTCCCGAGTAGCTGGAACTACAAATGCGTGCCACCACACCCAGCTAATTTTTGTAATTTTAGTAGAGACAGGGTTTCAACATGTTGGCCAGGCTGGTCTCGAACTCCTGATCTCCAGTGACCTGCCTACCCTCCTCGGTCTCCCAAAGTGGTGGGATTACAGGTATGAGCCACTGAGCCTGGCCTGCACTCTCACTTCTAGTTATCAGTGTTACATTTATTATTTGTCACTAAATAATTGTGATGTTCACAATTACCAAAGCCTTTTAAAACTGCATTTTTATAATTTTTGCTACTTTCTGATAGAAAACCTTTTGACTTAAATATCTTGTGAATATGTTCTAAGTTTTAGATTGACATTAGTTTTGATATGTAAGGTTTAGTTTTCAGTATTGAGCTGCTGTCTGTAAACTGATTATATTTTGAAGTGAATTTAGTGGAGAATGGACAATTTTCTACGTTGCATGAGTGTCTACAGCTAGAGAGTATCTCTAGGGAGTGAGGTAGCTTTCTGTTAGCTCTTGGATGGGATCATGTTTTTTGGGCTTGACAATGGATGTTACGTCAAAAGTCATAACTCCTCTGATTTAAAGATGACATTTAGAGTACTGTAGGTTTATGAGAACCTGCTCTAAACCTCAAATAACAGAGCTGCTGCCAGGGCTGCTGCCTTCCTTCCTGGTTTCTGGGTGCTTGAGACTCTTGGAAAGTGGGCCAGGTGCGGCGACTCCTGTCTGTAATCCCAGCACTTTGGGAGGCTGAGGTGGGGGCATATAGCTTTAGTACAGGAGTTGTGAGATTCTTGAAATGTAAAGCATAGTTGATGAGTGGGGGAATTAAATAGCAGACTGGATGTTGCCCAAAATAAAATAAGAAATTAGAAGATATGAGGCCTTTACAACAACAGCAAAAATGAGATGTATCTATCTATAATGAGATTTCTGAATGTCATAATACAGAGAAAATTCTGTATCTAATTAGAATAAAACTTGTTACCTTCAAGTGGAATGAATCAAATGCAATCATTCTATACCCAGCCAAACTACTTTTACGTAGGTGGTCAAAGGATCAATATTTAAAAACTGCTATTATTCTCACTTCGAATTCTTTCAGAAAAAAAAAATTAGAAAATACTTGAGGCAGTGGTGAATTCAAGAGTGAAAAACCCATAGGAAAGAACGTATGGCTTACATGCAACTGATGTAACTTGAGTCAAATCTAAATAAAAGTTAATAGCTTGGAAGCTAAGTGGATTCGTTGACATGAAAAGTACTGTAGAATATAACCAATTTTTCTTCATACTGGAAGTCCTTTTGAAAAATCAAATTATTTCTGGGTGTGGTGGCTCATGCCTGTAACCCTAGTAACTTGGGAGGCTGAGGGAGGAGGATTGCTTGAGCTTAGAAGTTTGAGACCAGCTTGGGCAACATGGCAAGACCCCATCACACACACCCAGAAAACATCAGATTATTTCTTTCTGTAAGCTCTGAGTGTATATGCATATCTAATGAAATGAATGAAAACCCTACTCTGGCAACACAGGAGTTGGGTTGGGGATGAAAGGTGGGGGAAAAGTGGGGGTACTTAGGATGTGGGAGAGGAAATGATACAAACATGATAGACTATTCATTCCTGGGAAAAAAATACCAGAAACAACTGATTTGATATTCAGAAGTAATCATAAAAATAGATACCATTTATTGAATGTTGCAAGGCCTTTGCTAAGTACTTAGTGTTGTTACCTCATTTTGCCCTGTATATTATCAGAGATATTAATGGGGTGGCTAATTTATATATCTGCCGAATGTGTAATGAACACTCATTAGCATTATAGATATGTTAATTTAAAAGTGTATCTGTGTCCTTTGAAAAATATTTCCTTTTAACTCTTAATGTCTAGGGAATAATCCTAACCAATAAGGAGTTGCAGGAAACTATTGTAAATCCAGGTTGTAAAGAGAAAATAAATTGGTTGGTGAGAACTGTCACCTTTTCCATAAGATAATTTAAGCACAAATGATTCCAACAATTTACATTTTTAATTATGGCCAATATAGTTGACTTGGTTTAAATCAGACAGGAGAGAAGAGGAAAATTTTTATTGATTAACCAGGCCCTGAATTTTCTGTCTTAGGAGGAGGAAATTATGTAGTTAAATTGTATGATTCCTGTCAAAAGAACAATGAACTTTTGAGCAGATTGGCTGAGCAGAGAGAATACAGAGTAGGGCTAATGGAATCTTCATCAAAGAGAATTTCTTGGTATAAGCAGGTTTCTATGCTTTCTATTATAAGACAGATTAGTTTTGGGCAGTGAGAATATAAAAACAAATTCGGGAATGAGGTTAATCGACAAAGAACCTCAGCTGTGTTTTAGTCATGGAAACAATGGCTTCCCCCCCCCCCCCCCCGTTTTGTTTTCTATAAAAAGTATCCTGGCTGGGCGCGGTGGCTCAAGCCTGTAATCCCAGCACTTTGGGAGGCCGAGACGGGCGGATCACAAGCTCAGGAGTTCGAGACCATCCTGGCTAACACGGTGAAACCCCGTCTCTACCAACAATACAAAAAACTAGCCAGGCGAGGTGGCGGGCGCCTGTAGTCCCAGTTACTCGGGAGGCTGAGGCAGGAGAATGGCCTAAACCGGGGAGGCGGAACTTGCAGTGAGTGGAGATCCGGCCATTGCACTCCAGCCTGGGCGACAGAGCGAGACTTCGTCCCAAAAAAAAAAAAAAAAAAAAAATCCTAAATGTAAAGGAGATGTATTTCCAGTTAGGACTGTACTATGTAACTTAGTAGTCTGTAAACTGATTTTTGTTTTGCTTTTGATTCTGAATGGATTAGGAAAATTCCTTCCAGAGACCAGAAGATCAGACAAACACTGTATCAGCTTCTCTGCTGTGAAAATTATAGTTCAACCTTGTAAAATTTTTCTAGCATTGCATCCTCTGTAAATAACAGAGTGAAAATAAGTCAACCCATTTGTTTTTTTCCTCTAAATGTTCTGAACATGAAACAAGTGGTTCTTGGCAAATATGTACTAATTTTTTTTTTTTTGAGATGAGTCTCTATCACCCAGACTGGAGTGCAGTGGTACAATCTTTGCTCACTACAACCTCTGCCTTCCAGGTTCAAGTGATCCTCCTCCCTCAGCCTCCCAAATAGGTGGGACTACGGGTGGGTGTCACCACTCCTAGCTAATTTTTGTATTTTTAGTAGAGACGGGGTTTCACCATGTTGGCCAGGCTGGTCTCAAACTCCTGACCTCAGGTGATCGGCCTGCCTAAGTGCTGGGATTATAGGCATGAGCTACCATGCCCGACCATACTAATTTAATTTTAGAAATGTTGCTTTATAGCTCATTTTGAACAAAATTGTAAGAAGATTATTTTGTGCCCCTATGTGTGATAATCTCACAGTAGCTTGATGTAGATATTTGGTATCTTTTTAGAATACTTATGTTTAGATAAATCTTTTCTTTGGAAACATATTCCTAAAACATTTAAGCCTAGTTATGCCACCCTCAAATATAAGGATTTTTTGAACTATGTGGGCTGATGCAGGAAATCTTTTCACACTGATATAAACAGGAGACTTCAATATTATTGTGGGAAGAAAAATCAGAAATTTGAAGATATGGCTCTTATGAATCTTGCTGCATCAATCTGTTTTCTGCTCGTAGTCTGACTGATGCACAGTTTAGTTTTCAAAGAATTTCTCTTCAAAAATATTAGCTGGGCACAGTGTTCACACCTGTAATCTCAGCACTTTGGGAGGCGGAGGTAGGAGGATCTCCTGAGGCCGGGAGTTCGAGACCAGCCTGGGCAATGTAAGGAGACTCCATCTCTACAAAAAATAAAAAATTAGCCAGGCGTGGTGGCGTGCACCTGTAGTCCTAGCTACTTGGGAGACTGAGGCATGAGGATCCCTTGAGCCCAGGAGGTCAAGGCTGCAGTAAGCTGTGATAGCACTACCGTACTCCAGCCTTGGTGACAGAGCAAGACCCTGTCTCAGAAAACAAAAAATATTTTTCATCCTGGGAAAAATAAAACCTAAAATATCTAAGAAGAGCAGCACAATATTTTTCTTTTTTTTTTTTTTTTGAAGTAGCAGGACTGACCAAAGCCATTTCTAGCCAAATGAATTATTTTTTAATCAGTATCGTTACTACATTCTCTATGTTGAAAAGTATTCAGATCTCGAGGCCTATGTTTTTTCCAACTTGAGAGTCATAGAATTGTCAGTTTTTTTTTTTTTTTTAAGTAGTAGACAAATTGTTAGAACTACAAAACTAAAAATTACCTTCTGTTTTTCTTCCCTATAAGCTGCTGTTGAAGTAAAGCGAACTCAGGGAGACAGGCCTGTTGTTATCCTCCTATGGCACTGATATACGCTTTTTCAGAAGGGAAATTTATGGCCGTTATCTGTTGAGGACTTTTATGGATGACTGGTATAAATCAAGAATTGAATGAATATTTTTCCCTTTAAGCATAAATCTATGATTGGGAGATTGATTTCTGAGTAACTCTTTGGTAACCCATTTAAATTGTCATCTACCAATTTTCTGTGTTTTGGCATAAACTGAATAACTAAAATATAACTTAATATCAGCATGATAGATTTGTTTTTCTTCTATGGATAGTTTAGAATTCATCTAGACTTCTCATAGACCTCGATAAATAACTCAGCAGTCAGAATGGAAAACAAATTTATATAGTGGAAATCTCATTAATGGGAATGAACAATACAACTATATTCAAGTTTTAGGCAGTGGAAGGAAAATGATAGAAATGTATCTGTTTAATTTTAAAGATTGTTATGATAAAATTGATCATTAATTAGGGAAGATAAGTATAAAAAGCAAGTCCTTTCTGGGACATTTGAAGAGTAACAGCCTTTTCTTGAAAGTTCTGGGAAAGTATGTGAAAAAAAGCTAGCCACTATGATCCTTTACCTACACTTCCTTAAGAGGCTTTCCCTCAGCAAGGTGTGCTTTCTAAAAACAAAAGATAAGAGACAATAGGAACCCACATAGGGTGGAAAGCTAGAAATCAGGTGGGTTAAAAATAATTTCATCTACACTGTCTTCCCCTTCTCAAAAGATTTTTAATCTGTAAATGGCAACTTCTACATGGAAGGGTTATAAAATACATAAAATTACTTTTTATTTTTCTTCTCAGATATATGGCGTGTTCTTTATCTTCTCCTTGTTCCAAGTAATTATTTACTTAAATGGTAAACAGCATGGAAGGCAGGTTGGTCAGGAGATAAGCAGTTGATCCCGTGTTTTTTGAAGAGAACTTTTTTGATGGTAGGAAGAGAAGGACAATGCTGGGCCTGTAGTGCAGTCGTGTAGTAGTGTTTGCTGTGGGACAAAAGGAAGGAACAGACTGGCAGGAAGGGACTGCAGCATGGAAGGGCACTAAGTGCGTCACTGAGTGGTAAGGGTGTTAAGTGCAAGATGGCCCACTGGATGGGTAGGGTGAGAGTGGGTTCAGGTTGTAGCTGTGGAATTGGACAGGCTGGGCTTGTTCTAGCAGCACCATTTACTAGCTGTGCCACCCTAGGCAAGTCACCTTCTCTGCTACTCATTTCCCTTCTCTCTAAACGGTGATAATAAGAGAAGCTACCTTCTGAGGTTGTTAGGATTAACTGAGCTGATATGTAGATATAAAGCCCACAGGACCATACCTAGCACGTTGCATCCAACAAGTGTCAGCAAAATATTACCCTAGCCAGTCACCTGTAGCCATTATCAACATCTGTCTCCAGTTAGTCACCACCTTTGGTCAATCCCACATTTAAATATTTCTTAAAGATGATTTATCTTCTCTGCCCTCATGACCATTGCCTTAGTGTAGAGACTTTTAAACTCTCAAATAAATTAATTCAGTTTATTCTTTTAGACAAATTTTGCTAAAATCCATCGTGCAGAATATGACCTGTTAATTTTCTAAAACGCAGATCTTGCCCTGCCACTCTCCTTAAATCCCTGTCGTGGTTTTCTGTCATCCTTAAGGAATTTATAATTAACTTTCAGCATTAAAGGCATGCAGCGTTCTTCAGAAGTTAGCCCTTGCTTGCCTTCCAACCTCATCCCTCAACAGATACTTTATGAACATCATATATTCTAATCCTTACTATACCTTTCCAAAAGGCAGTCCTCATTTTGCACAGTAGTGCAGGACTAGAACAGTGATGGTGCAAGCTGAACTACACAAAACAATCTTAATAATAGTGGGAACAACTCCAGTGTTCCCATGACCTTTGAATGTTTTTGTTAAAACATTAAAAATTCTCTTGTGAGTTACAAATGTGTACGGAAATGAAAAAGTAAAACTGGTATTGATTTAGTATACTGTAATGTAAAACATTAGACGAAGGGCTCATGCCTGTAATCCCAACACTTTGGGAGGCCGAGACGGTAGATGGCCTGAGGTCAGGAGTTCGAGACCAACCTAGCCAACATGGTGAAATCCTGTCTTTACTGAAAATACAAAAATGCCTGGGCATGGTGGCAGGCACCTGTAAACCCAGCTACTTGGGAGGCTGGGGCAGGAGAATTGCTTGAACCCGGGAGAGAGAGGTTGCAGTGAGCTGAGATCGTGCCATTGCACTCCAGCCTGGGTGACAAAAGCGAAACTCCGTCTCCAAAAAAATAAAAATAAATAAAATCAGAAGAATTGAGAATTAAAAACTTACCAAGAGTAGTTGGAACAGTGCCTGTCTTCCTCATCTTGTCATACAATATAAGATGGGCCTAGCATCTTTTCTATGCCTTGGTGAATTTCCATACTCCTTTCTAAGTTTGGATCAGTTTCCCATATTTCATCCTTTGTCCTTTCAGAGAGTTCCATTAATGCGAAGTTGTTTTGCTGGCATCACTTCCTCTGGGACGTCTTCATTCTTTTGCTAATTTATGTGAAGCTGACTTCACCAAGTGCCTGTGGCTGCACATCTAGTGTCTCTTAGATGTCCTTCGTGTCTCTTAGATGTCATTCCCACAGTCAGCTATTTCTTCTCTAAATGTCAATTATGTTTGATTCAGATTTCATTTTGAGTTTACCAGTGTTTCGTTGCCGCACTTTCATCTTTGCTGCCCAATTCCCTCCTTGGATTACCCATTTTTGTAAAATGTCAAGTGGGTTAATCACTGTGAGACATGGAGGCACCACAGCTATATGCTTTGCTGTCTGTGTATGAACTCAGATGCACAGTGACCAATCACTGACAGGCTTTGAGAGACGTGACGTGATTGGTCATGGATCATGATACACATCTGTTATTTACTCAGTGATTGGTGCACTGAAGAGCTAATGGTGAAGTTTCTTTTATGTAATTATGATTGATTAATTTACCATAGTAACTGACATTTGAGTCTTATTATTGGCAGAATGATATTAATTAAACTGTGGTAACTGAAATTTATGCATCTCAAAGCTGTGCAAAGCAAGGACTGCAAGTATGTTATCACCATTTTACAAAGTCTTAAAGGTTAAATGGCTACCTGCATCACATGGCCAAAAAGTGGCAGAATTACATTAACATAACTTTTAAAATATCTTGGAAATTTATATTACAGGGAGGCACAATCTGTCTCTTGATGCTTCTGTCAAACTGAATTCTTAGGGAGTTCAAATATAAATGGATTGTCTTCAGAAAAAGTTATATATGTAATTAGGTCCATAGCCCTATAGGAACTCTGTGCTTAGCTTGGACTGACCATGTAAGATTGCCAAGATTTGCATAAATATCCAATTATTGTAAGGAGCTATACTGAAAGCTAGCAACCCACCTGACCTTATTTGAGGTTATTTTTGGGAATGAATCAAGAGTCCCCAGCGTTGGAGTGAAGAAAGGACCAGCCCAGAACAAATAAAAAAATCCCTGAAAAGGAAAGGAACATCTCATAGTCAAGTGGAGAAAACTGGTCTAAATAGTTAGCAGTGGAGATATTGAGATAACTGGTTAGGATGAGAGAGCAGCAGCAGTGAGTAGGGATGTTAATGACTGAACCTTAAGCTTCAGGGATTCAGGAATAAGTTCAGTTAGTTCTCTTAGGAATAAGTTCAGTCTCTGCTCAATTCATCTGGCCAGCTGGTAGTCAGAGTCCACACTAAGTAGTCAAATTTGAGTGAATCTGTTGTAAGATACAATCCAGCTTCTACAATAATGAGAAGGCTCAGTTTGGAGCATCTGAAATTGTTCAGGGTACAAGAGAACTGAGATACAGAAATTGACTAAAATAATACTCAGTTGTGGATCGATGAAGGCTGAGAAAAAGATACGTTTAAAGAAAAGGGGGTGTTTTAAGTGCCTCTAAAATGCCAGGTCTTCTAGATTACTTTTACTTATTAATAATATAATTCTTATAAACATCTTGTTAGTAGGTGTTATAGTTGTTATTTAGAACTTTTCTGAGGTTATAGAGCTAGTAAGTAATAGAGTTGGGATTTTTTTTGTTGTTAATCCAGGCCCTTTTAAATATGTAACTCCTAAGTGAAAGATACCAGACTCCAATATCATGAAAAGAAAAGTTATTTGGGGAGTGCATCTCTCATTTTTGATCTTGCAAATCGTGTTGTATGGACCTTGGAATGTAATTTTCTGTAGAAATGTTTGAAAATGAATTTGATACATACTCAATCCACACTGCAAAAGCCTATTTTTTTTATTTTTATTTTTTTGTCAGGGTCTTGCTCTGTCACCCAGGCTGTAGGGCAGTGGCACAATTTCAGTTTACTGCAGCTTCTACCTCCTGGGGCTCAAGCAATCCTCCCGCCTCAGCCTCCTGAGTAGCTGGGATTACAGGTGTGCGACACCATGTCTGGCTTTTTTTTTTTTTTAAAGTAGAGACAGGTCTCACTGTGTTGCCCAGGATGGTGTTAAGCCCTGGGCTCAAGCAGTCTTCCTGCTTTGGCCTCCCAGTGAGCTGGGATGACAGGCATGAGCCACCATGACACATAAAGAGACACATGTAGAGGCTCATAGAGATGTGCATGTAAAATAGGCCCCAAAGCCTATTTTACATGCATATCTATGTCTCTCTATCTGTATATACATCTCTTTCTGTTCTATGTAAAATAAATGCAGTCACTGTGTGACATATTACATTTCAAGTGCCAACTTGGGAATGGTGGAACTCTGCCTCTCACCTTGAGGACAGCCCTTCTTTGCAGCACAGTTGATGACTAGGAGGACCGTAGGCCTGTGTTTACATCTATGCAGGAATGGCATTTGCCTTCATCTCCACATGCTCCTAGAGAAGGAGCCATTTCAGCAAGCTGGTTCTCACGTATTCTAAATTTGGTAATATTCTAAATTTGATGCACTCTAGGTGTTCTTAATTTTTTTTTGAGGGGAGGGGACTGTGTCCTAATCAGTAATTAAGGTTATTTTGATAACAAGTGTTAGAAAAATGGTAATTCCAGGACTACAAGGGTATTTCACATTCTGAATTCCAGGTCTCCCAAGGGACCAGGGGCTGGAACTCCACTAGATACTACTCAGAAGCTTCGTCTGCCTCATCTGTCTCTGCTTTTACTTCTGTGACCTAGAGGTCACTTGAAACAAGCTTCCTCCTCATCAGCTTTATTCCTCTCTGATGACTGTCTTTCTCTAGCCATCTGAGCCTCCTGTCCTATGTGACAGTCTCTGCTCATGATTTTCCATCCCCTCAGTTTCAAGAGCATGTCTGAGACCTGATTCCAAAATCCCAAAAGGCACAGTGACGTTGACTGACCCAGCTGGAGTTAGTTAGGTGTCCGTGGCGTATTAGGAATCTATCACTAGTACAATTGTCTGCTGCCCTGGGGTCTGAATCCTGCCTGTGCACTACCTGCTAGGGCCCATGCCTTTGTTGCGTGGAATGGAGCAAGGATAGGGGCTGCCTGCAGAGCTATGTCACTCACTCGTGTTCAGCTTTCCTGCCTCTGGCTCTCTGTCTTTTACCACTTTTTGTTTGTGTTTTGGGTGGAATCTTGCTCTGTTGCTCAGGATGGAGCGCAGTGGCTAGATCTTCTTGGCTTACTACAACCTACGCCTCGCGGGTTCAAGTGATTCTCCTGCCTGAGCCTCCTGAGTAGCTGAGACTACAGGTGCGTGCCACCATGCCTGGCTGATTTTTGTATTTTTCGTAGAGACGGGGTTTCACCGTGTTGGCCAGGTTGGGCTCAAATTCCTGACCTCAAGTGATCTGCTTGCCTCAGCGTCCCAAAGTGCTGGGATTACAGGCATGAGGCACCACACCTGGCCTTTTACCACTTCTAAACTAAGGAAACAATGATCACCACACATGCTCTGCTTCCAAACTATACTTTCACATCCAAAGTACCCCCAGATCTTAAAGTGCTACCAAAGAGCTGTGATAGGAAGGAGGACCCAGGGAGACTTACTCGGAAAATGTGGGAGTTTTTTTTTTTTTTTAAAGCAAATTCATCTATTTTAATTAGCTAGAACCCTAATAGCCTGCTGATTTTTTTTAGATGATTACTCTGAAAACATATGCATTCGTGTGGTCTATGAGTAAGGCTCTTTTAGTCACATTCTCTGCTGCTTCATTGCAATGAAAAATACCAAAGGTGAATACCAAATCAATTTTTTTTAGTATTGTACTTGTAAAGACAGTCCATGAAGTGGTGAATGGGAGAATCAAACTTTTATGGTAATCTTTTATTGTAATCTACTTTCAGTTCAGTCAGAGAAGCAGCATAGCCTGGTGGACTAAACGAGGATGGGGAGTTTGGAGCTCTGAGATATGATCTGTTTTGCAACGACTAGTTTTGTGACCTTGAGAAAGGACGTTAACCTCTGTCTGTGTCTTCATATGTAAAATGGGATCTACCTGATAGAAATATAGATGCATTCAGATTTGAGCAAACTGAATAAGATCTCACATAAATCAGGAGTGATTTTTTTAAATAGCCAAAGCCTGCGGTTTATAAAAAGATTCTCCCTAGAATTCCTTTAGGACCTAACCTTTTCTCAAGTACTTAAACTGTGATTAACAAACGTTAAATTATACATCCCAGTTTACAAAATATACCCGTTGAATACAGTGAGACAAACATGACTCTTTGTCTCATAGAATTATGACGAGAACTCAGTGAGTCTGTGAAATACTCCATAAACACAGCTTTGCAGGCTGGGGTAAAAAAAAAAAAAATCCCCATACTTGAAGATTTTGGGGTGAACCTTTTCCAGGATAAGAATGACATCAGTGCCAGCTGTACTGTATTTTGGCTATCATGATGACATCAGTATCATCAAATTGGTCATGGCATTGGGAGACTGGCACCGTGTCATCCTGCCACAGTCAAGAATGACTGTAGGCAGTTTCAGTTTATCTGTTGCTACTAGAATTCTGATGTAGCAGTGTCAAAAGGTTGATTTGTACTATGGAAATCTTATTCCTAGATGTGAATTCTCCAGGGGGCACAATATCCTAAAAGCTAACATGTGTAAACAAGCTCCAAGGATTAACATAGTAGGAAGAAATAGTAGTTTGTTATATATTCATGTTGAATTTAGGTAACTATTTTAGTTATTTAAAAGATTACTACCAAAGGGAAGAAATATATTTTGCTAGGTTTTGCATAGAAAAACCTGTGTCTGGCTCGAGATAGTACTTGAATTTTAATAAGAACCCAGGTTTGCTGTCTTCCCAGTGTCGACTGCATCCTGCCCTGCACTGTCATGGGAGAGTGTTGGTTGATCGGTTGTGAAACAGATGGATACCCATATTTAAGTTGCTTTTGAAAGAGTCAGTTTCCCTCCACAAATATGGCAACAAAATTTTTTTATAATCCACAAATACAATTTTTCTCCATCTAAAAGAAATTTCTCCTAAACCAGCCTGAAAAATTGCTAAAAGGAATACTGCCACACCACCTTTTCTAGGAAGAATTTCATGGCTGAGCCTCACTGTTGTACAGATTCATAGCATGTTGTTACTAACTTGTAAATATTCATTTACAGAAGAGAGTGACTAGAATCTTTGAATTCTTTTATATTGGTGTTGAGGTTTCTACCAAGTTACACAGTTTTTCATTCATTTTAGAGGAAGACTTTCTCAAACAAGGATTCTTCGTGATTGCAAAACCTATCCCCAGAGATTCCAGTCAACATAATTCAAGCTGACCAGTGGATTCTAAGTGTGACAGTACAGTCTTCAGCAAGTCCAAGTGAAACCAGATGGAGGCCAGAGAATGTGCCTGGCTTCGCCCACATTATCTGGTTATCTGCCCCAACCCTCAGCTTCAGACAGCTTCCAGTGAATGTTAAACCAGGCTGCTGTAATCTACACATGCTTTCACACTTCAAAAGGTGTATGTTAGTTGATACTTGGTTTAGTCATTTCATCTCTTGAGAGGAGGGGTTGGTTGAAGTAGTTTTTATTTCCAGTAGTATTTTATTTTATTGGATGAAGTTGTTTTTATTTTTCTCTGGAAGAGGTAAGGAAGGTTCCCGGATTATTGTATTTGGTTGGTAAACTGTCCTCTATTTCTTTCTCTTTCTCTGTCTCCATCTCCTCCTTTTCCTCTTTCCCTATTTCTTCTTCCTCCTCTTTAGGTTTATATGAAATAGAAACAATTTTCCAGCACAATGATTAAGTGAATTGCAACATTAAAGACTGGCTGGCCAAGAAATGATTAATCTTTATATGGCAGGCTTTAGGGACCAACATCAAATACAAACATGTTGGAAATCTTTTTGTCATTCCAGCTCAACTGATTCAGAAAAATTTTAAGAGCAATAGTCAGTGCTTGGAGGAAAAAATAATACTATTGTAAATTTGAGAAGCTCTCATCTTTAACATGGCTCTTGTATATCACAAGCTTGACAACCTTACAGAGTACATACATGCTGTGGTTGACTTCAGAAATATGTGTTTTAGACAGTTTTACATTAAAGTCATTATATTGTAAATATAATGATTTATTAATAAGTTTAACTTTTGTTAGGATACTTTGCATATAACTACCACAATGCATTAAGAAAGAAGTGTTAAGGATTTTCATCCCACAGATGTGATGATTTAAAGTAGTGTTCCGTTTGTGCAGTTAATAGAAGGAAGTGCAACAATGAAACAGAAACAAGGTGAAATCTATTCATATGGGTCCATCTTATAACCTGTTCTTGCTGGTAACTTTGGCATATTTTGTGATAATTTTTTTTTCCTTTCTTTTTGATGACTCAGTAGCTGTACTACTCACTCTACCAGGCCAAAGAGCCAGCATGATGGAGAGAAGAGTAGGAACCCATGTTTTAAAATTCTTTTAATGCAGATAAACATGTCAACATGATTTTTATTTCATCAGGAGCCTGTCAGAGAATTTCCACCTTTTTTGCCTTGGTTTTGGTATATGAGGTGGTGGACTTTCTACTTAAGTGCCCTCCCTGTTCATATTTTGAAGCTATGTGCCCTAGCTATGCCACTGTGTTTTATCCTGAGGAGGTTTGCACAGCTCGAGTGCCAACCACTTCTCTTGGAGAAGACGGAGTGTCATAACTATAGCTACCATTTATTGAGGATCCTGCATGTTTTTCATTTTAATCCTCACAGCTCCTTCAGTATTATCTCCATTTTGTAGATAGGGCATCTCTGGCTCAGGCTGAAAGATGTTAAGTAGCTCACCTAAGGTCATTTTGCCAGCAAAGTGACCAAACTGGGGTTCCAGCCCAAGCCAACTTCACCCCGTGTGGATGGTTTTAGCCAGTTCTCTCGATTTGCCTCCCAGTGAGGTGTGAGTTGTTGCCATCATTAACCCAGGCCCACCTGCTTTTGGGGTTCAGAGTTGGAACCATCTGCAGGGAAGTATAGATAGAATTATGGGGGGCAGGACAGAGCACACCCTAGTGGAGCCTCCCAAGACTCCTCATGGAGCCCAGAAAACTGAGATACAGGTTAGAATTGGCCCATTTCATCACAATGTTTCTTTCATGTTTTCTCATCTTACAGGTGATTTTTCTGGAGGAAAGAGGATGAACTAAAATTTTACAACATTTTTGAATACTTTTCGTAACTGTCAAATCTCCGTCTGGATCCCATTAATAAGATACAAAGTTACATCCCAAAAGTATCAAATTGTGTAATTCTTATTCTGATTAGTTCATTGCAACTTGTTCAGCTTCAAATAAATTAAAGATTTCATATTCTTGTGATTCTGAATAATTTTACAAAAGTTAGTATTATTTTTGAAATATTTTCTTTTTCTCATTTATGAAAGATAGTGATTGGGGGAAAGCAAAATATTAGGCATTAAAACATTAATACTGGAGATCTATTCCAGTGTGATTACCAAATCCACCTATTTTGATACTTACAAAGGGGGCTGCCCTTTTTTTTGGAGACAGAGTCTCGCTTTGTCGCCCAGGCTGGAGTGCAATGGTGTGATCTTGGCCCACTGCAACCTCTGCCTGCTGGGTTCAAGCAGTTATCCTGCCTCAGCCTCCTGAGTAGCTGGGACTACAGGCGCACGCAGCCATGCCTGGCTAATTATTATTATTATTATTATTGTTATTTTTGTATTTTAGTAGAGACGGGGTTTCACTGTGTTATCCAGGCTGATTTTGAACTCCTGAGCTCAGGCAATCCACCCGCCTTGGCCTCCCAAAGTGCTGGGATTATAGATGTGAGCCACTGCACCCTGTGGGGGCTTTTAAAGAGGAAGTAAAGGGTAACTCATCTGTATCCTACTTTACGTGCCCCACCCAAGTCCAATTGCCACTGCCTGTCTTCTAAGGGGCATCTTGTGGCTTGTTCTCTGCTCATATTCAGCCTCTGTGGCCCTCATGCTGTCTCATGGATTCACAGTGATTACTCTCAAACTTACATTTCCAGCCCTAACCTCCTCTGTAATCATTTGTTAACAACAAGATTGTGTTAAAGGAACCAACAAAGGTTCTTCTATTAGATGTAGTTGAAAAAGCAGAACTGTTGCTCTGGCCTAAGCATTAGCTTTGTAGAGGTTTAAATTTTGTTTAGAAGTTATAAATGAGCTTAATATCGTGTGACTTGCATGATAAGTTATTTTAAAGAGTTTAAATCCATGATTGTTCAAAATAAATATGTTGTTTTATTTTCAATATAATATGGTTCTTAATTGTAACACTAATGAATGCCGAAGACTTTTTTTTTTTTTTTTTTTGAGACGGAGTCTCGTGCCCAGGCTGGAGTGCAGTGGCGGATCTCAGCTCACTGCAAGCTCCGCCTCCTGGGTTTACGCCATTCTCCTGCCTCAGCCTCCCGAGTAGCTGGGACGGGCGCCCGCCAAATCACCCGGCTAGTTTTTTTTTTTTGTATTTTTTAGTAGAGATGGGGTTTCACCGTGTTAGCCAGGATGGTCTCGATCTCCTGCCCTCGTGATCCGCCCATCTCGGCCTCCCAAAGTGCTGGGATTACAGGCTTGAGCCACCGCGCCCGGCCGACATTTTTAAGATTCATTCGTGTAAAGTGACTTGATGAAGTAAGGTGACATTTGATGGACTTAGTGGAAGTTTAGACCCAATTTGTATTTTAGTGGTGTTTTATGGCTGACTTTAGAAAACTTTTTAGATAGGATTTCTTGGTAAATTAAAGGATTTAGAGGGATGATTATGAAATAATTGATTAAAAAGTGTGCAATATTGGTTTTGATTGAACTTAAAGCTTATATGGGTTCAATTTAAAACCTAATTCAATACATTTTAGAGTTTATATTTCCCCAAGCCTCTTTTGCTGTAGTAATTTTGTCATGCTTGTCATTCTGATCTAATGATGATTTAATGTTTGCAAACCTGAATAAATTTGTATGCAAGGAGTTTTGCTGTGTTTTTAATCAATGAAGATTGAAATTTGGCAACTGAGATGATAAACGAAAAATTTTAAATAGAAAATGAAAATAATGATTATACTTTAGAAAGTACTCTTACTAATGTTCTCGGCTATGAACCATGTAATATTTTTCTCTTCTTTTTATCGTGTAATATTTTGAAGGTGACTGAACCTTAAAAGAAGTAATTACCACTAAATTGTGAAGAATGTTTAGATGAGAACAGATTCTTTGTCCTCACTCTCTTCCCCTTTCCCTGAAATCTGTAGTCTAGAGTTGTAAATAAGAGCCAGAAAAATGTTAAACTGCTTTTTAAAAACTCATCTACCCTCCCCAAGTACCTACATAGACAATAGAATGTTCTATAATGAAAGTGTATCTTTACCTCATTATTTATATATTTTATTGAGCAAAAAATGTAGAACATAGAATGTCTAATGGGTTAGTCACAATAAAAAAAATTTCCTGGGTTATATATCTAAGGGGCAGCAGCTCCTTCTCTATCAGTCCAGGAGAGCCTGGTCTGATTTCACATTGTTTTTCTTTCCACATGATCTCATGACACTAAAAGACGATTAATATATTTTAAAAGTCAATACGGGACATTTTATTGTAGTCCTTCACCTTTATTGTTCAGTGCCCTTCAGGGGTGAAAGGAGATATTCCAATACAAAAAATATGTCTGAAAACCTGAGTGGTAAGTAATAAATTTTTTTTCTTTTAAAAATTCTTATAAAATTGTTATTTCCCAGATTTGAGGGGTGGACTTTGGGGTGGAATAAAAAAAATGAGTGTAATCATTTGTAAGGACAAAATATGAGTTTTTATAGAGAATGTTTTAGCATAATACCACAAATGTTTTGTAGTATACACAGAGCAAACTGTAAAAAAAAAGATGTGAAAATTTACAAGACCAGTAATCCTCTATTTCATGTGCCAGCAGTCAAAATTATGTGTGATTGGCTGGGTGCAGTGGCTCACACTTGTAATCACAGAGCTTTGGGAAGCTGAGGTGGGAAGATTGCTTGAGGTCAGGAGTTTGAGATCAGCCTGGGCAACAGCAAGACCCCTTCTCTACAAAAAATAAAGTTAGTTGGATGTGATGTTGTGTGCCTGTAGTCCTACCTATTTCAGGGGGCGGGGTAGGGATTTCAGGTTGCAGTGAGCTGTGATCTTGTCACTGCACTCCAGCCTGGGTGACAGAGTCAGATCCTGTGTCTACCAAAAAAATAAAAATAAAAAAATTAGATATGATTAAGGATACCAAAAAATTATTCAGATATCTTAGTGGAAGCTTTGGCTGAATAGAAGTTCCATCTTTTGAAGTGCTGAAACCAAGTGAAGGGATTACATAGTTGACATCTCTGAAAGAGAGAACACAGTGGTGATGAGAATACTCCCCCTACATTTGTGTATGAGCCTTGGCAGTTTCTTTTACACTCTCTCATTTAATCCTCTAAGACCTGAGACATTGTTGGGGCAAGTGGAATTATTCTGCATTTTATAGATGAAGAAATGGACTTGGAAGAATTAAGTTATTTACAGCTAACCTGCACCCCCAGATCTCTTGACCTAGCCCCCCTGCGCCCTGCCTTTGCCCCAGAGTGCTTTTAATGTGCTGCATTGCATGGTCTTTTTATTCATTTTATTTTATGCATCATAGTTAACACTAAACTGAAAGTTTTCTGCTAAGACCTGTATTATTTTATATTGCCAATGAATATGACTTCTGCATAAGAACTTTTAACTAGGGTAATCATTTTATAGTATGTGCCTGTCATCCCTGATAAATCTGTCACCTTCATGTGAAGACAGAGAAAATAGAATATGCTGTGTATTCAGAATAATTTCTGCTTTACCATGACGTATGCTAGATTCTAACATTTATATATGAGAGATGCTTCGTAAATGTTACGTTTTCTGTTGCCTGTGATTTCCGTGTTATCCGTGCTGTCTGCACAGTGAGGACAGCCACAGAGACACTGCCAGTCTCATGAAGTGTCCATTGTGAAGGCCCATGTGTCAGTGCTGCTGATGGCATGGAAGAGTTGGTCAGTATGGGCTCTGGAATGAACGGTGTCTGGCTTCCAATCTGGGGCTCTCACTTAGTTGGTGTGGGACCTCTCGTCTCCATTGCCAATGCAAGTTTTTGATTTTTTCTTTCCGAATTAGTAAACTCTTCACCTTTCTGTCCTTGGAATCTTCTCTTTTCACTTCAAACAACTCACCTATCTTTATCCTGAAAAGGTTATCCTTTACTAAGTTCCCTCATTGGGAGCAACCCTGTTTTCCCCTTTCTATTATTATTATTATTTTATTTATTTATTTTTTTGAGATGGAGTTTCACTCTTGTTGCCCAGACTGGAGTGCAGTGGCACGATCTTGGCTCACTGCAACTTCTGCCTCCCGGGTTGAAGCGATTCTCCTGCCTCAGCCTCCTGAGTAGCTGGGATTACAGTTGCCTGCTACCATGATCAGCTCACTTTTGTGTTTTTAGTAGAGATGGAGTTTTACCATGTTGGCCAGGCTGGTCTTGAACTCCTGACCTCTGGTGATCAGCCTGCATCAGCCTCCCAAAGTGCTGGGATTACAGGTGTGAGCCACTGTGCCTGGCCCCCCTTTCTATTATCCAACATCTCAAATGTGCCGTTCATCACATTTTTGGGGTGGTGGTTAGACACAATATAGTTAACCTATTTAAATAAACACTTTGTATTTCCCCTGAGTGAACATTTCATCCAAAACCTGTGTCGCTTTCTTGCTTAAAAACCAATAAAGCTAATGTTTCTCAAGTCATCATATATGAGTAGCATGCAAGCTCTATTCCTCTAGAGACTACTGTTGCACTCCTTACAAGCCTCTAGAGCTCTAGTGAAGAGTAATGTTAGATTGTTTCAGGGTTTGGTCAACCTTTCCTAAGACTCAGTGGACAGCAAGAGTTAATGTGCCAAGAAGCATAAGCTAAATCCAGATTGCAACATACTACTCATTCTGAATCTGTATGGGAATGCCTCTGAGTCAGTGTTGTGGGAATGTCCTGGGATGGCTTAGTTAATACTTTCTAATGGGATTTCAATAGTCAGTACATTTCTCCTTTTGAATTTGTTTCTTAATGATCTGTTGCACTTTTGGGTAAAATACAGCTTGCTTTATAGAACAGAAAAACATTGTCATTCATACATGATGTAGCTTCATGATCATGATTTAAAGCCACCAGCTTTGTGGGAGGAAGATAGTGAGAATGGCCATGATAGCTTTAATTACACCCAAGAAGACCTCCTTCCTTACTAGAGGGCGCTGTGCTGTCCTCAGATACTCCTGAGGTGGGTCAGGATGCGTTAATAATTACATTAACTCCCAAACTACCCTGTGCTGGACTTTTTTTTTTTTTTGAAGTTCTAGCTCTATGGAACTATAATTGAAATATAGTAAGTGGGAAATCTTTAAGATATATAATTTGATATGCTTTGACATATTCACAGCAGTCCCCTCTTACCTGCATACTCGTTTTTTGTAGTTTCAGTCCCCTGTGGTCCGAAAACATTAAATGGAAATCCGGAAGCAAATAATTCATAAGTTTTAAATTGTGCACCATTCTGAGTAGTGTGATGAAATCGTGCACCATCCCTTGTGCCCTGTAAAACGAAGGTGTATTCCAGAGAACAAAGGATGGATGGAGCTTTTATAGAGCGGCTTTCTGCCCAGGTTCCCATTCAGGTACATTTTTTCAAATGAAGGAGTCCACCTTGCTTAGTTCAGGTCGTTCAGTGCAAGTGATTTCTGGTTGGTTGGTGCAGGCTACGCAGTCTGTTGGTTGGTTCAGGTGGCCTGAACAGGAATAGTCAGCTGCGAAGGTTCGGAATTCAGGAGATACTGTTTCTGGGAACTCGGGGTACTTGTGTGACCTCTAGTTAGCAAATGGCCACTTGGCTCTATTGTAAAATTAGACCTAGTTAGCCCCTCAGGATTCATCTTGAGGGATTTGCTCTTTCAGGTTCATAGTGATCAGATCAACTGTTGCAGTATCTCAATGCTTGTGTTCAAGTCACCCTTATTTTAGTTAATAATGACCCCAAAGTATAGGAGTAGTGTTGCTGGCAATTTGGATGTGCCAGAGAGAAGCTAGAAAGTGCTTCCTTTAAATGAAAAGGTGAACGTTCTTGACTTACTAAGGAAAGAGAAAAGTATGCTGAGGTTGCTAAGATTAAGAACAAATCTATCCATGAAATTGTGAAACAGGACAAGTAAATTTGTGCTGGTCTTGCTGTTGCACCTCAAACTGCAAAAGTTATGGCCACAATGTATATTAAGTGCTAGTTAAGGTGGAAAGGTAAATTTGTGGGTGGAAGATATGAACCAAAAAGATGTTCCAATTGACAGCAATGGGTTGTGCCAGAATCATCCAGCCTATATGATGACTTGAGCAAGGGATCCCTTGCAATGAGTTACACCAAGTAAGGGATAGTTACACAGATTCAAGAATACAGATAGTCAATAGTAGCCTAATGCTGTGTCACAATGCATACGTCCTTCACCCTACTTTACCTCATTACGTAGGCATTGTACCATGTCACGTCATTACAAGGAGAAAGGTGAGTATAGTACAGTAAAATATTTTGAGACAGCCCGCATTCACAGAACTATTATTACAGTATGTTAGAGTTCTATTTCATTAGTTATTAATATTTTACTTTCTGATTTATAAATTAAACTGTATCATAGGTAAATATGAATAGGAAAAAACAGTATACATAGGGTTCAGTACTATCTGGTTTCAGGCATTGTCTGGGGCCTTTGAATGTATCTCTTGCAGATAAGGACTCCTGTACATTGTGAAATGTATGGATCCGAAATCTTTTTTTGTGTGTGTACATGGACATAGAATTGTCCCAGCACCATTTGTTGAAAAGATGTCCCTTCCTTCATTGAATTGCCTTTTCACTTTCTTGGAAATCACTTGTCCATGTATGTGTGGATCTATTTTTGGACTCTGTTTTGTTCCGTTGATGTATTTGTGTCTCTTTGCAGCAGTACCACTCTCTTTTGATTGCTGTCACTTCATCATAATTCCTGAAGTCAGATATCATTAGCCTCCCAACTTTGTTTTCCTTTTTAGAAACAGCTTGTTAATTTCTACCAAAAGGTATCCTGAGATTTTGATTGGGATTGCATTGGATCTATAAATCAATTTGGGTAGAATAGACATCTTAACAATATTGAGTCATTTCTGAGTCTCTGACATGTAAAACCATTATCTGGGTTTAAAATGTAAACCACTGAATGTCACCGATCCTAAAAGAAAGCAAAAGTGATACTTACGGGTACCTTGCAATTACATTAAGCGGACACTGGGAATTGGTCTTTTTGCTTGATTTGCCTGAGTGATTCTCCACAAAATCCCCACTTAATATGATAGGTCTAAATACGGGATGCCTTCTCCAGAGCAGCTCTCCACAAGCATCCTCACGCCACAGATGCCAGTTGACCATTGTCTGTACTCACCTAGGCTGCTGGTACCTGCCAGATGGTGGGCATTTTGGGTGAGATTATGAGAGATTTAAACCAGAGGTTCAGGAATATCCACATTCTCCAAAAAAAAAAAAAAAAAAAAAAAAAAGAATAGATTAAGCCATTATTATTGGGAGCAGCCTAATTCCATTTAAGAAGGAAAGAGATCAGGGTGCCATATGTGCTTAGATAGCCATGTCTTTTACAGCGTGTAGCCTTTCATGTTAAGGCTCCACATTTTTCTAAAGGAGTATTGATTATAGTAAGGAAGCCAGGGTTCAACTCGTGTTATGTGTCAGGTAGCTGGATCATTCATTACCACCACAGGTGACAGCCATGTTGATCAGCTACATAAAGACCACAAATGGAATGGTAACTGGGTCACTGCAAATTAACCCTTCTTGAAAGACAGTTCAGGACATATGTATCCTTGAGAGTGAGCCTACACTATCCTCCTAAGACCTTTCTTTTAAGTGGAGAAAATACATTGTGGAAACAAGGTTGTGTTGTGGTTGAAGGCATGAAGTCAGCCTGCCTGAGTTCAAATCCCCACTCTGCCATTTGCTAACTTTGCAAATTTAGGTATTCACTTAGTTTCTCTAAGCGTATTTTCTTTGAGAATATGGAAAATTTTTATAGTAACATGGGGAAATTAAAAGTGAGTAATTGTACACGTTTTGTTTTTAGTATATTTTCTCCATTTTTAATTTTTCCTTTTGTGTGTTCTTGTTGCCACTGACTACCTGTGAAATGTAAACTGTTCACTGAACTGCTTTTGCTTTACTTTCTGTGAATTACTTGTTCTACTCACTGTGGTCCATCTCTCCCATTCCTTCTGAACATTTTTGATCTTCTCTTTTTGCCCCAGTCTTCTTTCATTTAACAACTAATTTCTCCCAAGAAGCCTGATCTACAAATGATGTGTAGATTAGATGAGGTGTGGGAAGCATGTTTACTTATAAAGCAACATAAATACCCTATCCATATGCAGCCTGTAAAAATAAAAAGCCAAGTGCTTTTTTTTTTTTTTCTCCAAAGTGAAGAGAAAAGTTTCAGGGTTATATCCTTAACATGTAATTAAGAGAATTCAAGATATTTTATGTTCTATGTAGCAATGCTGAGAATATTTAATAAGCATTAAGGAAAAAAACTTAACCTTATGGTAGATAGCATTGTACTAATTAACAGATTATTTTATTTAGCTAAAGAATCAACTGTCAGCATGAGAGTTAACACTACTTATGTCTGACAATTTTAGAATAGGAGTAAGATAAAAATACTCAACAGAGATAATGGTAGCTTGCAAACCGTTTATGTCAAATATATTAAAATTTGAAATAGTTGAAGGCTAGAATCCAAATTCAGGAGTAATTAACCAAAATAGTTGACAGATGTCAGCCATGCTAATAAAATTTGTATACCCTGAATATTTTCCAGCTTGTAATTAACTGCACAGATGATGTGATCTGATTTTGTCACTAACTGCTTATTAATGAAGGAGATGATGACTAGTTACAAAATACACAGTGCTAGCTGAATACCAAGTTTAAATGTTTCTCATACAGCTGGCATTAATAGGAGCCACACCAGCCTCCATGCTGGTTTGATTTGTGCTTACTTTCTTCATTTGTAATTGCGAAGGGAAAACTGAATTTGTCAAATTCAGCTCTGAGTGACCTTGAAGATAGTAAATCTATTTTTATTTGGTGGTCAGCAGCATAATGGCTTTTATTTTTAGATTCTTTCTTATAAATCTGTTGTCATGAGGCTAGTGATACCACCATTGGAAGTTGTATAATAAAGTGCAAACTGATGATTTCAAGTTCAGCTAAACCGAAGCAGAACATAATGTCAATATGACTGAAGACATGAACACAGAATGCTATTAACAAATGGTTTAATAACAAAAGAGCATTATTTATTTCTATCGTATAGATAGCATGGAAGCCTGACGAGAAGCAAAAGGATTCAAGAGAGGTGGTTGTGCGGCCTTCCCGCCTGCACCAGCTCTCTCTCAAACAGATTCCTATACTGCTCTTCCCTCTTTACCTTACATTGCTGTTTCCCTTTTTGCTTCTTTCCCTGTAAAGGGGAAATTTAGTTCTGTCCTTATTTATAGGACAGAGATGGTTGCTACCTCCTGAGCCCAAGTCTGCCAGCTGTTTGCTGCCTTCTTTGGGTGGTCTCCCTGACATTGTGGTCTTACAGTATTTATGTCTGCTTACTAGCTGGTTTTGCCTGTTTGACATCTCCACTTGGATGTCTCCCAGACACCCCCGACTTCCATGTTCTTAGTGTCACTTTAATTTTCCTTTCCCCAAACTAATTTCTCTACCTTCTCTTTTCTCTTTCTTATTTTTGTATTTCTGTGTTAAGGAGTGCTTAATAAATGTTTGTTGAGTCAATGGGTGATTTCATGATACAATTATAGTAGCAGGTAGTACTAAAAAGAGGAAATATTTTCTCCTTATTTAAGAACTTTTTATGAGAGAACTCTAGTCTTTCAAGGTTCTGTTTAAAATGGGCCACCCAGAACTGGACACACACTTCTGTTGTTCATGAGTGTTCTCGTTAGATGGCCCCACCTCTCTGCCTGCTCTCTCTAGCTATGTATATTTCTTTTCAACAGTCAGTTGTTAGATTGCTGTCCTTGATTGGTTTTCTGTTTTCAGCAGACCAGTGCCCAGCTAAATTGAG
Organism: Piliocolobus tephrosceles; assembly: GCF_002776525.5. Classification (NCBI taxonomy): domain Eukaryota; kingdom Metazoa; phylum Chordata; class Mammalia; order Primates; family Cercopithecidae; genus Piliocolobus; species Piliocolobus tephrosceles. The sequence continues at coordinate 695,884 of NC_045441.1, forward strand.
TGACCAACTTGGCTAATGTCCAGTTTTATCTAAAGTGATGTTCCCTGTTTGCACAGATGACTTTAAAATCTCCTGCAAATGTGATCGCCTTTAAAACCCATACCTGCATGGTTTGAGTAGCCTCGGTTGCCAATTTCACAAACAAAAATGTAAGGTCTATATGATGTAGAATAATAAGATAATGAAACTGTATTTCCTACTTACAAACTACTTGGAAAAATTTCAGAATATGAGTTTAAAATGTTTAAAACATTGGTAATACCAGCAGAGTCAGTATGCATATTTGTAGGATACTTAGTATAAATTTTGGTATATTTATTTTTTTTTAAAATAAATCACAGTAAAATCATATTATTATATCTTATAAAATGCCTTATTCTGTTGAAAAGACAAAACCTACTAGCTGCATTTATATTAAAATTGTTCACCTTATTAACAGGTCAAACAGTATATTCTTTTAAGAATTCACATTTTAACATTTGGGTTTCAACTGATAAAACTTAGTGCATTTGGGTATAATCTTAGACACCTACCAAAGAGCACCAAGACAAAAATGGGCTCAATAATAATGGGAGTGCAAGTATTTTTAAAAAACAGAGTTTACTGACTTTTAGCAGTGTTAGGTTAAGTTAGGTTAAACTGTAGAAGGAAATTGTGCTGTCTCTCCCCTGAAAAGTTTAAGAGCAGATTATAGTCTTCAGTGGTTTAGTTAGTCACATGACTGACGTTAGGAACCATTCCTTTCAACTTTTTATTCTGAGATAATTATAGATGTATAAGGACTTGCAAAGATAGTACAGAGAGCTCTCTGTGCTCCTCACCTGATTGCTCCTAATGGATATTGCTTATATAATTTAGTACACATCAAAATCAGAAAACTGACATTGGTACAATGTATGTGTGGTTCTGTGTCATTTTATGAACCTTCCTTGACGTCTTCTTACCCCACACTGTTTATAACTGTCTTAAATATTTCTTCTACACACATTAGGAATCACATTAGACAATGTCATTTTTGTTTCAGCCATCAAACATAATTTAGAAAACTCAAGAAAGTCTAATGTGTTTACCCATATTTTTGCTTATGTTTTTTCTTCCTTCCTTTCCTTCCTGATGTTCTAATATTCTTTTATCACTTTCTTTTTGTTTTTTTGAACTTTCTTTACACATTCTTTAGGGTTGGTCTACTGGAGACAAATTCTCTTTATTATTTCAGCTGAGAATGTCTTAATTTTTATCTTCATTTGCCAAGAATAATTTTGCTGGATATAGAATTTGCAGTTGACAGCTCTTTTCTTTCAGCACTTGAAAAATGTTCTACTGCTCCCTTCTGGTCCTCTTTAGTTTCTGATGAGAAATTCTGTCATTTGAGTTGGTTTCTCTGTTAGGTAAGGTCTCATTTTTTTCTCAAGGCATGCTAATAATCATAATATTATTACATGTATTATTATTACATAATTATATTACATAATTATAATATTACATGTATAATTATTACATAATTATTACAATTACATAATATTGTAATTCGGCAAGCAGCTACTATATGCTTGGCATGCTGAATGCTATCTCTAACCTTGAAACCCTCTATTGTGTCTATTTTGTGGATAAAGAATCTGAAACTCATGCAAGTACATTAACTTAGCTAAGGTCACACAATTTAGAAATATTTGAGTTAAGGTATGAACCAAGGCTTGTGTGCATCTAAAATATTTGGACTCTGACTTTATCATACAATTGCGGAAAGTTGGAGACAATCTTGTAGTTGATAAGTTTTCTACCAGCATCTTACAGCAAAAATTACAATTTTTCTGCTAGTCCTTTCTTTGAATTAGACTAGAATCTTTAAAAGACACTGAGAGCCACCAAACTTCCTTTCAGAATCTGTATCATGCTAAATGGTTTGGATCAGCTCAACTGAATTTAGTAAGTCTCTGTTTTTAACTTCATTTTCTCTATTAGACTCCTCACAGTGTATTATAAAATAGCATTTACAGAAGAAGTTAATAATAATTTTAAGCAATACCTATTTTCAAACAAGATGAAATTATTATTATATTTGAATTTAATCACTAACAAATAACTAGTATCAAATCAGTGGTACTGCAAAGAATAGTTAATATCCAGGGTATTGTTTTAGCTGCCAGTGTTTGTGGATTATTGAACAGTCAAGTGGGTTTGCTTATGAGATTATTGCTTTCCCATGTGTTTATTCTCTTCAAAATCTTTTTCAGCTATTGCCTGGTTCATCTTTTTAGACACTATGTAATTGGTAGAAAAACAGTCAAGAAAAAGGTTGAAAAAAAAATACAGACGAATTCCCTGGAAATATAAGGAAGCAATCTAATGTATCAGTGAATCATGATGTGCAATGGGCTTTAGGTTTCTGTTTTTGTTCAAGGGACCGATGATAGAGCTCTGAACTTGAAATCTTATTAAAATCTCTGAAGATGCAGTAGAATATATCTCATTTAAAAAGTGTTCTCTAAGAACACTTAAAATCACAGTGAAATCCTTTATAATTCAGTATTGTTTATATATGTCTTAGTATATTAGATATTATTCATTAACCTATATTAGAGGGGACAATATTTTACTTAATATTTTCTTTAGTTACAAAAGTAAAATAACTTCATTGTAACAACTGAAATGATTAACATATTATGAAGCGAAACTTACTTTTACGCTAGCCGATTCTGTACCATCTCTTCTCAAATAATGTGACATTAATCCCCAACTAATGTTAACATTGTAGGGTGTATCTTTTCATACTCTTCCCCATGCTCAAGCAAGTACACACACACACACTTTTCCCATGTGTTGGACTTCAATAATAATAAATGTATGCTTCATAAATTGGACCATTTGTTGACCCCCACCCCATTTTTCTAGGACAGTGCATATAGATCAGAATCACTTAAAATTAACTACAGTGTATTTTATAGTATGGATGTACTGATTTATTCAGTTATTGCATATTGATGTACATTTGGGTGGCTTCCTGTGAGATACTGTTTTTTGTTTCTATTATAAACAGACAATAAATATCTTTGTTTATGTATCTTTTTTTGAGATGGAGTTTCGCTCTTGTTGCCCAGGCTGGAGTGTGATGACATGATCTCGGCTCACCGCAACCTCCACTGGGATTAGAGGCATGGGATTAGAGGCATGCACTGCCACGCCCGGCTAATTTTGTATTTTTAGTAGAGACAGGGTTTCTCTGTGTTTGTCAGGCTCATCTTGAATTCCCGACCTCAGGTGATCCGCCCACCTGTGCCTCCCAAAGTACTGGGATTACAGGCATGAGCCACCGCGCCTGGCCTATGTATCTTTATTCTTATACAACAATGCTTTGATTTCCAAAGGGTAGGTTTCTGATAATGGGACTGACAGTTCAAAGGATATGTATACTTAACATTGTATAGATATTACTAGATTTCTTTCCTAAATGTTTTCTGCAGTCTTGTATAAGGTTGTTCATTTTTATCACATCTTTAACAGCGCTGGGTGTTATCACTCTTTATGCAAATGTGATGGGTGAAAACTGCTATCTCGTTGTTGCTTTAAGTTGTATTTTCTGAATATTGGTGAAGTTGAACGGCTTTTTATGTTTATTGGCCATTTCAATTTTGTCTTGTGTGAATTTCTGTTCGTATTATCTGGCCGTTTTTCCATTGAGTTGCCTTTTACGTATCAGTTTATGGGAGTGCTTTCTATATTAGGGATATTAACTCTTTGGTTATTTATTTTGGAAGTTTTCCCAGTGTATATATTTTTGAAGTGGTTTAGGGTATTTTTTTGCGATAGAATAAATTAAAATATATGTAATCACATTGATCTATCTTTATTGTTTAGGTTTTCCATCTTAGTTCTACAAATATTCGCCTAAATTCTCTTATGAACGTGACTCTCTTATTTTTTATATGAATATCTTTAATTCATCTGGAATTTACTTTTATATATGGTGAGATAAGTGAGTCAAGCTTTGCCTTTTTGTAGATATCTAGCCATTTATTATGCTAACGCCATTTAGTAAATAAACCACCCTTTCTTTCTGAATTTAAATGCCATCAGTACTTTTAAAAAATACTTAAATGATTACGTTTTTCCCCAGCTTAACCCGTTTTCAGTAAGGTAATGAGTTTTTAAAAGCAGGATTTAGTAAGTTGAGAAGGTTATTTCTCTTTGCTCAAATGTCACATGCTACCTGTTACTCTTTATTGTTTATGGCTAAAACTGCAAGCACAGAAAGGATGATTGCTGTGAACAAACTCACTAATCAACATGCAACCTAGTGGTTTTAAGACCCTGGGGCAAAAAGGGAAAATTTGGGCTATTTATTCATTTCTTCTGTAAAAGCAAGAACATGTAAACATTGTGAAGAAAGGCATTTATGGAATCTATGAAGGAAAGCTCTTTGCTTTTCAGATACAGAGAAATTAGGATTCATTGAGGCCTTCTTTCTTTACTACATAAGCTCTGTAGGAATGGTTCTCCAAGTAAGGCTGTATGTCATGTTTTGGGGCTGGGGTACCCCAAAGTTGCACCTACAGAGAGATCTGAAGGCAAACTGCCTATCTCACACTTCTGTTTTGGGCTCATCCTTTAAGTATGCCCTGCACAGAGAGATCAGATCCATACACATCCTACTTTCATTCATTGTGGAAATAATGTCCTCAGGCTTGGTGATACAATATCATACTTTCTACAGTCTTCTGCTAGGGAATGTTTATTGGATTTGGCTGCCATTATAGAAGTGATGAAGGAAAGGCAAAGTAACTCCAGTATCTCTAGCCAGGAGTGGCTTGAAGAATTGTATCAGTACAGATTTGAGTAGATTTGACTATATATTGCATTAGGTTACATCATCTTTATAATTAGAAATAGGCTTTTGGAGTACGAAGAATTCTTTTGTAAACACCTTGAATATTTAACAGGAAGGACATAAGGAAATAGAATGTGCTACATTCCTAGGATAGAATAACATGCAGCTATTAAATAGCATGTTTTGTGAATATTTAATAGTAGCATTTAAACCCAAAAGACACTGAGCAGTAGAGACCTGTGTAACTACTTTGTTCATTCATTTCTTCATTCAGCCAGTATTTACTGAACATCAGCTGTGCTTTCAGCATTCTGTGAGGCTCTGGGGAATAAAGATGACCAGTCTAGTCTTTGCCCTCCTGTAGCTTGGGAGCTAGTGGACACTCAGGTTACATCATTGCAGAACTTTTTATTAACAATTAGCTGCGTGCCCAGGATGCCATGAAAATGTAGAAGGGAACACACAAATCAGACTGACTGTGGGGGGTTGATGGAACTTCATGGAAGTGGTCACATTCCATTCCTCCGCTGCGCTCCAGAGGAGGAAAGGACTTAACCAGGCAAAAAGGGTGAGGGTGGTTGGAGGGAGAGGAGCTTTCAACTAGGGGTGAATAGTAAATATAGACACTGAAGAAAAATGGAAATGTGTGTGGTAAAGTCCAAGTTATTCTGTATAATTGGATCATATGTATGCGCACATGTGTGCATGGTTATCAGTACATTAGAGATGATGTATAGAGTTTGGTAATAGTGAGGAAGACCTCTTACCCCAAACTAAGGTGGCTGGTTTTATCTTGAAAGGGGGTTATAATAAGTAGGGGAGTGGTCTCTTCAGCACTGCTGTTTAGAAAGACTTTTCTGGACAAATGCATGGACGAGGTATTGTTAAGCCCAGGATCATGAAGACGAGTAGAATGGTAGCATAATAATCTGGGTGAGAAATGTTTGGGGCAGATAATAAAGTGGGATATTTGAGAGAGATTTTAAGAAGTAGCAGTGCTAGCGTTTGGGATATAAAGGGGAAGGGGTCTAGGATGATACCTAGATTTCTAGTATGGAACAAGTAGACATGCAGGAATTTGGTTTATGACAACGAGGGGAGGAATGAGTTTGGGAATGGGAAGCTAGTGAGTTCTGTTTTAAACTTAAACATTTGGAGGCTTTTAGGGATATGTGGGGAGAAATGAAGATCTTTATTGGGTGGCTGAATAGATCCGACCTTAGCTCATGAGAAGAGTTGGAGATTTTGACATTATCAGCGTATATAGGTGGTATTTTAGTCGTCGGAGTATATGAAATTGCATAGATGGAATAATTGCATGAAGAGAGAAGAGGGATGAAGATGGAGACATCTAAGATGTGGCAAAGGATTGCAAGAAGACACTGAGGAGGAACAGCAGGAGACGTAGGAAGAAAATAGGAAGAGGGGAGTTTTGTGGAAGCCAAAGGAGGAGAAAGTTTCCTAGAGGAAGCGGTAGTCATTGCGGTCAGATGGCACAGAGATTTCACATCAGTTCATCCTCAAACATGCCTCCTGGGTTTGGCAATAAAGACGTCATCAGTGACTCAGGCAAGATAATGGGAGGCAAAGTGAGACTAGTTTACCGTTGTTCTGTTTCAGTAGGTTGGCCACCAAGTGGTTGATACAGTAGCCGGGAGATGATGTAGGACTGAGCAAGGGTGTGGGGTGTGTGTGTGTGTGTGTATCTAGGGATGGGAGAGAGGGTGAAAATATAGGAGAAAGGGGTAATTGATATGAAGTTGCTGAACAGACAAGGGAGCCTGGAGTTCCAGGAAAAGTATGGGCCACTTTCCCACTGAGTCTGGAGAGAAGAAGAAAAGTTTTAGCATTTAAGGCACAGGCAAGTTTGAGGCAGGGCAGAGTAGACCGGGGAAGAATGAGAATAGCTGCGTTTTTGTTTGTGAATTAAATGATACATTCTGAGGAAAGGAGGGGAAGGGAGAAGGTCAGGGGACTTGAGGGATACAAGGAAGGGAGCTACCTTGTAGTAAGGCCTCTGCAGATGATCACAGTGCATCAGTGTGATCAAAATGACATCAGTGTTAGCAGCAGTGGAATCAGAAACAAGTCGATTTCACCTGATTTCCGTTATCTTTCACTGTGTGAGATGTTTTTATCCTGAGGATTTACATGTAACACAGGACTGAGTGATTCACTGAAATTTAAGCTACAGTAAATATTTGGTTAACAATACAGGTATGAAATTAAACAGCAGTGTCAGCCACCAGGGATTCTGCTCTGCTTGATCACTTTCCATTTTGCTCTGCTTCAGAATGTTCACATTGTTTTCTCTCAGCCATAAACATTTAAAAACCAACTGTATTTGGCCAATCAAATGAGTGTAGTAAGAGAGAGACTTAGAGAAATGCATGCAGGTGGTGGTGGTAAATTGCCAAGAAAATAGCCTCCAAATGGGAGTGTTAGCATAGCATGCAGGCTTCTCTCCTTATGAGCTCTCACTCCAATATTGACCCTTTGTGTGTGTGTGTGTGTGTGTATAGAAAATATCTGTTCAGAACTCATTCCTGTGAAGAAACTTTTATTTTAAAAACAGAGATAGAGAACTAAATTTTTATTGAGTTAAAATGTATAATTTTTTTTAAGGATTTCAAGGGTAAGCCGATTCACATCATTAAAATAAGTTATGAGCATTTTTGTTTATTTGTTCAGTGTGTTTGGGGCCGTTGTCATGCCAGCTTTCTTTAGGACAGGTAGAATTTTATCTAACCTTTTTAGAATAAGTGATTATTTTCTCAAGGACTCTGGGATGGTGCTAGATACCCCAAATTCTTAGGTGCTGCCTGTATGTGCTGCCTTTGCTAAGCACTATGGTTGCTTTCTGCCACTCTTTGGAAGCAGGTGATTGATACTAGAAACTGACAGGTTGTGAGTGATGTACCCTTCCACTAAAAACAGAGATACTAATTTGCTTTTCAATTGTAAAGAGATTCTTACTATAAACATCCCTGTAATAAAGGTAACCTTATAATTGTTATGTCAAAAAAGCAAGAAAGTTGTGATGAAGATACATTAATAACAAATCAAAACCTTTACTAATGTCACATCGAGAGGACTTAATTTTGTGCACACTTTAATAGAAGGCACTGTTGCTAATAGTGAAAGATGAAAATATTTGCCAACTAGCTATGTTATAGAAGAATTTCCTACAGTATTGTCCTATATACGGTGACATTTAGAATTCAAAGAAATATACGTAGTCATTGACTTTGTTTGGAATTTCCCTCCCCTCCTCCACCACCCTATTAGAAATCCCCACTATTGACTGTTTCCAGAAGTCTTGCAGGGTGTTTGTGATAAAAGTCCAATGCTTCTTCCCATTCCTGCTTAGGTCATCTCTTTCTTCCCTCCCTCCTTTTGTTCTCTGATTCTTTGTTTTATTTTCCACCATAGAACATAGTTCATTATGCTGGCTCTGTTAAAGTCGGTTACCCTATTCCACCTGATTGATCCTTGAGAAAACTGCTCATGGCCACTGTGAGTTTTAATGCCACTGCCATCCCTGTCCTGGCCTTGCCTCCTCAGCTCTGTCCTGCCACCATGATAGAGTGGACCCTCTGTCACAGCGTCATTGGTATGCATCCTGCCACTGGTGTCTAGAACTTTGAGCTGTTGAAACTCCCCACGTTCTCCAACTCTTTCCCTCGCCAACTTGTGAAGCCCCTGAACTGGTATCTGAGCAGAGCCGGTGCCTCACACTGTGGGAGTTTCCTGTCCTAATGCTTAAACAATGGCTCTAGAACTTGGCTAGGCATGAGGAACATCACCGACTTGTAAGGGATGCAGAACCCTGGTCCCCTGAATAAGTCGCTGTGGTGGGCCAAATGTTATTCCTCACATTTGATATCCACATCAAATCCCCGGAACCTGGGAATGTGACCATTTAGACAAAGGGTCTTTGCAGATGTGATTAAATTCAGGAACTTGAGATGAAAAGATTATCCTGGATTATCTGGGCGGACCCTAAATGCCAGTACAAGTATCCATATAAGAGAGATACACAGAGGGAGGGGAAGAAAGGAGAGGAGGCACTGACTGCAGGCAGAGATTGGAGTGGTGGCCACACAGGAAGGAATGCTGACAGCTGCCCACTGGAAGAGGCAAGGAGCAGATTTCCCCTCAGAGCCTCCGGAGGGAGAACAGCCTGGAACTTCTGGGCTCAAACCATCCTCTTGCCACAGTCTCTCCACTCACTGGCACTACAGGTGCACCACCATGTCTGGCTAATTTTTTTTACTTTTCGTAGAAACAGGGTGTTGCTATATTGCCCAGGCTGGTCTCAAGCGATCCTCCTGGTCTCAGGCGATCTCCTGGACTCAAGTGATCCTCCTGCCTTGGCAGTATTTTTTTTTAATGGCACTGAGAGACAGTATTATTTCCTCCCGGTACATTTGGATGAACTGTTAAGTAATCACATTCATTTCCTGATTTTGATACAACGTACGACTGATTTTGTAGAAGAAAAAGAATTGGGAAGTGTTAGGAATTATAAGTTACGTAGGTTTTTAAGCATTGAGAACTTTGTCATTTTCATTAGAAGACTTTTTCATTATAACTTATTTCCTATTCACAGTACATCACCAACTGCTTTTTTACTTACATAAACTTGGACCTGAGGTCAGTTGGTTGCCTATTTACTCATTCTGTAAAAATTTGGAGGCAGCATGCGATAAGAATATATAAATATACTTTACGTAAAGGAAAATCAGATCCACAAATAAAATCGATACAGCTAGGTTATGAAAAGCAACTCACTTTCTAGGGTTTCATCTTCGTCATTCATTTTAATGTTATGTTTTTTTCCATTTTACCATTTAAAAATGAACTTCGTTAATGCGTTTAGATTTTTTCATGTTCCCCAAGATTTGTGTGTGTGTGTGTTGTGTACATTTAAGTCTGTGCAATTCTGTCACAGGTGTGGGTTTGTGTTTCCACAGTCAAGATACAAAATAGTTCCATTGTCATGAGGGTCCCTTGGGTTGTCCCTTCATAACCACACCTTTCCCAGTCTCTGATCAGCTGCAATAACAAATTTATTTTCTGTTTCTATAAGACAGTATGTAACCTTTTGGGATCTGCTGCTTTACTCAGCGTAATTCCCTTGGAAATAATCTGATTTGTTGTGTTTATCAACAGTTAATTCATTTTTATTGCTCAGGAGTATTTCATGATATGGAATATACCGTGGTTTGACTGTTAGCCCTTTGGAGGACATCGAGGTTACTTTCAGTTTTTGGTGATTACCAGAAAAGCTGCTGTGAAAACGGACGTGCAGGTTTTTGTGCAGACATAACTTTCTATTTCTCTAGGATCTGTGCCCAAGTGTGTAATTGCTGGGTTGTATAGCAATTGTGTTCGGTATTATAAAGAAACCGCCAAAGTATTTTCCAGAGTGACTGGACTGTTTTACTATGTCACCAGCGCTTGAGTGGTACAGTTTCTCTGTATCCTTGTCTGTATTTGGTGTTATCCTTATTTTTTTATTTTAGATATTCTGATAGATATGCAGTGATATCTTGTGGTTTTAATTCACATTTTTCTAATGGCTACTGGTGTTGGGTATCATATGATATGTGTTCATGTCATTTGTCCATTTTATAATTGGATTTTTGTGTTTTTACTGTCGAGTTTTAAAATATATATATATTCTTGATACTTGTTCTTTGCTGGATATGTGGGTTGCAGATATTTTCTCTCAGTCCGTAGCTTGTCTCTTCATCGTCTTACAAGGGTCTTCACAAAGCAAAATTTTAAATTTTGATGAATCCAGTGTATCAATTTTTTCTATATAGATTTGCTTTTAGAGTCAAGTTTAAGAACTCTTTACCTATCATTAGTTCCTGAAGATTTTCTTTCTTTTTTTTTTCTAAAAGTTTTGTAGTTTTAAGCATTACATATAAGTGACTCAAAGTTCATTTTCTACAAATGTGAGACTTGGGTTGAGATTCCTTTTTCTTTTTAATTGGTCAGTGGATGTCCTATTATGCCAGCACTACATGTTGAAAAGACTATTCTTGCACTGAATTCCTCTTGCATCCATGTAAAAAATTAGCTGGGTATCTTAGTGTGTGTGTTTCTGGGTCCTCTGCGCTGTTCCATTGAACTGTGTGACTCTCCCTCCACCAGTACCACACAGTTTCGATTATTGTAGCTATGTGGTAGGCCTTAGTATTGGGTAGAGTGACTCTCTTCTCACTTTATTCTCTGTCAAGATTGTTTTAGCTATTCTAGGTTCTTTGCCTTTTCATATAAATTTCTAAATAGTCTTGTCTGTGTCTATAAAAAAACTTTGCTGAGGTTTTGATAGGAATTGTGTTAAGTCAACAGATCAATGTGGCGAGGAGTTGACATTCTATAAGAAAAGAGTTTGCTAGTCACAAATTCTTTTAGTTTTCCTAGTCTTAGAATGTTTTCGTTTCTTGTTATTCCTCAAGGGTAATTTCACTGGTGTAGAACTCATGGTTGACAGTCCTTTTCTTTCAACACTTGAAAAATGTGTTGAAAACCTTCTGGCCTCCATGGTTTCTGTTGAGAAATCTGCTATTATTTGAATCATTATTCCTCTGTAAGTGCAGTGTTGTTTCTCTCTCACTGATTTCAAGATCTTTTTCTTTCATTTTTATTAATTTGTTTTGCTATGTTTTTTCTTGGGTTTATTCTGTTTGGGCTTCACTCAGCTTCTTGAATCTGTAGTTTTATGTCTTTTGCTAAATTTGGGAAATACTTAGCCATTATTTCTTTAAATATTCTTTCAGCCCCAGCAGCTTTCTCCTCTGCTTTTGAAGCTCTACTGACATAAATGTTGGATCTTTTGCTTTTGTATTACAGGCTCTGAGGTTCACTCATTTTTCTCGCAGTCTGTTTTCTCTCTGTTGTTACTGTTCTGTTGCTCTATCTTCAAGTTCACTGATTTTGTGCTTTGTTATCTGCATTCTCTTATTGAGCTCATTCAGTGAGTTTATCTTTCAGTTATTGTAGTTTTCAGTTCTTTAACTTTCACTTGTCTTTTAAAAAATAACTTCCAGTTCTTAGATATTTTTGTTTCATTTTTTTCCCAAGAGAATACACAGTTGCTTGTTGATATATTTTTGTGGTGGCTGCTTTAAAATCCTTGTCAGATAATTCCAACATATGTGTCATCTTGGTGCTGGCATCAGCTGCTAGCTTTTTCTCAAGTTGTGATTCCCCTAGGTTTTGTTATGATGTGTGACTTTTAAGTATCTCTTGGACACTTGGGCTGTCATGTTAGGAGACTCTTGGTCCTACTTAAACCTGTTAACTTTACCTGGCAGCCCCCTTAGTTAGGTTTAGCATTCAGGTTCTGGTCTGCTTTTATGGGTGGTTCCAATGAGACCTCAATTTTAGAGCATTCGTCTTGCTGTTTGGGTCTCTTTTGTTCATCTGCTGCCGGTAGGCCTCCCCCGATCCCTGCTGGTGCCTCTCGAGGGTGCACAAGGTGCTTCTGCAGTCCTGGCTGCCTGAGAACTTTAATGGGGGAGAGGAATCTGGAAAGAAAAGTGCCTCTGTCCACTGTTGTCAGTGTGGTTCTTTGTTGTCCACCTTTCTGGTGCCACTGTGCTTACTTGGGTGTCATCGCTGGGATTGTTTGGTCTGGGCTAGGAGTGAGCCTGCCTTAGCTGCCTTCTTTGGTCATTTGGAGGTCAGGAAACACGGGGCCTAGTTTGCTTTTTTCCCTCAGGTGGGGTTCATAAGATGCCCTGCCATTATGTTGTCCCTTCAGTCTTGGCCTTCCTAACCAGTTCATTTGCCTCTTTCCACCTTTCCACCTTTCTTCTTGCAGGAAGAAAATTTAGCTTTCTTCTCTGATTCTTGTGCCTTTCCCCAGCTGATCCCCACAGGTACTATACACAGTGTCGTTTTATCTCCCTTTACCTTCCCAGTCTCACAACTTGTGGTTAAATCAGAGCGAGATGTATGCATTCTTATGACTGTTAATCATTGGTCATAGCTGACCCATACAGCGTACGATGAGGATGGCTCCTTTCTTCTCAGGTTTCTGTTTTGCCTGGTTGGATTCTATGTATTTATGATTAGCTAATCTCTAAACTATATGAATTTCAGCTTAATATGGCCACACTTGTTGATCTGGAGATCTTCCTCTAAGAGCCACACGTCAGTATGAACTGGTTGTTCTCTGGGCCTTCCAGACAGCTCTCATCTTGGCACTTCGCACCACCACCTTCTCCCTGTCTCCTTTTGTCTCCTTTGTTGTTACCCTGATTCCTTGGACTCCATGTCTTTCTTTCTGGGTTTAGTTCTTGTTTATTGGAGCACACCCTCTGGGAGTTTCCTGAGAATGCATGTGTAAGAAGTAAACGTTGAGACACTTTTGGTCTTTGGAAGTGTCTATATTTTACTCTCACACTTGTCTAGGTAAAAAGTTCTTGCTTGAAAACCATTTTCCTTGAGAATTTTATATTGTCCTTTGCCTTATAGCCTCCAGTGATTCTCTTGAGAGTAGAAGTGACACTCGGATTCTTTTTTTTTTTTTTTTTTCATGTTTTTCCCTGTCAGAATATTTTTAGATACTTTTCTTTTTCTTTGATGGTTTGAAATTTTGCATTGATATTCATTGATGTGGCATGGTGGCCTTGATCCAGGTCTTGGTGGGTTATTTAATCTAGAAACTAATGTTTTTCTTTTGTGGGAAAATGTATTATTGTGTCTCTTTTCTCTTTCTGAAATTCAGTTAGGATATAAGCTCTAAAAGTAGAGGGATTTTTGTCTACCCTAAGTGCCTAGAGCACTGTCTCCGTAGAGTAGTTACTCCATATAATAAATGTGTTGCATGAATGAATAAATGAACTCTTTCTATGTGGCTGTTAAGTCGCCTGGATTTATCTTCAAATTTGTTTTCCTCTTTTATTGCTCAGTTCTTTTTCAGGCCGTCTACCCCCTTTTTCCTTCAGAATTTTTTTTTGTACCTTTTTTAAGGTAAGAGTTGTGGTAAGAAACAGAATCATCTACAAGTATACACTCTACCTGAAATTGATTTTTACAATTCCAGAGTAGGAGGTAGAGGTCATGATTTATTTTTTCCATATAAATACCTATTTGATGCAGCATCATTATAATTAATGTGATCATCCTTTCTCCAGTGCAGTGCAGTGTCACATTTGTCCTAAACTGAGTGACTTTGTGGGACTCTTTCTGCTTGCTCCAGGAAATACAGGTTACGTTTCTTTGGTCTATTTTGTCTACCTATGCACCATTATCACAGTATCTTAATTACCATATTTTACAAATAGTCTTTATGTTTGGTAATGAAAGTCCTCTAAATTCATTCTTCAAGATTGTCTTGATCATTATTGACCTATTGTGTTTCCATGTAAACTTGTAGAATCAGTTGTCAAATGACATACACATAGATACATACCAAAAAACTCTCCTCAGATTTCGAATGAGATGGCGTTAAATCTATAGATTGACCTGGGACAATTGACCATCATTATAGTGTTGTATCTCCTATGATTTTTGTGTATTCTTTTTGTTGTAACTTTTGAATTTTACCTGAAATTGCATGAGAAGTTTTGTCTATTCCTTGAAGTACCTTTTTCATTTCATAGGAATTTGTCATTGTATTTGTAGTACATTTTTACACTCCTCTTTACCTAAGGTATGCTTTTAGTTGTCAGACCTTTTGTATGGCTCATCACTTTTAAATGTTTTTGGTTTCAAATGACTTGAAATGCAGAAATCGTTTGCTGTTTATGTATTAGTTTTTAACATTATCTGATGTTGACAGGTAGTCGATATAGTGCTGGATATAGCCACTCCCCATTGCCATCAAGAACCCACTTTCTGCCTGCCTTTCTGCTTCTCCTTCCTTACTGTGTTAACTTTTGTTCTATGCTTTTGCCTTGTGGTTGAGGCATCACTTTGCTGTTTCAAGAAGGAAGTGGGGAGAAGGACAAAGGGACAAAGGAGATATCTGTAAAATGTATTTGCTCTCTTTTTTAAAATCAGGGAAGAAAACGCTTTTCTACGTCCTCACCCCATAAATTGCTTCTTCCCATCTTGTTGGGAAGACCTTGGTCACATGAACCTCCAGGTCAGTCACAAATCAAAGGTAGTGAGATGGCTCCGCTTGGTTTAGAACAGTTGTGATCCTTGTCCTTGGCCTGGGGGGAGACACCTTCCCTTCCGCTCCACTACTGTTTGAACTGATTGGGATCTTTGAACAGAAAAGGAGAGAGAAATAATGTGTCTGTCACATTTACTGAGGCTTTTCAATAGATAATTCGCTTTTAATTTTTAGAAACTTGCCTGCCTTTTGGATAGCAAAGAAAGTGATTTTTATTGGTATTGGTTTTTCTTTTGCCCAACATTTTACAATTAAGTGATTTGGGGATAAGTGTTTATTTTGAAGTCTATTTTACTGTTTATTAAGATATGATATTTCAAGGTGGTGTAATAAATAGCATTACTGTTTTCATAAACTATTGCTTCCTGAAGTGTTTCAAGCAAAATAAACATTTATCTTTTTGGTGGGAAAATGCTTTCTAAATTTCCCTCAGCCAAGTTATAGAATGGGGCCAACCGCAGTACATGTGGATCACAACCTACTTGCCATAGTTGTATTTTGGGATGATTGATTAATTTATGTCTTTCGTAAGAATGCTCTGAGAAAGAAATGAGTGAGAAGATTTAATTAGTGAATTATTAATTTTTAGGAGCTCTACTTTGGAATGTAAGTCAATAAATATCTATTATAGACTACGTGTTTATGCTATTGAAAGTCTGAATTAAGAATTGTCCGGTTATTTGACAACTCAAAAGATTTCATAACTTTTTGTGTAGCTTAAAAAGGAATTTAGAAATGTAGTTTTAGAAGAGAAGGAATTCTGATAATTTTTATGTCAGTGTGTCATAACAATTGATTTACACCAAAATCTCATTCACAGAGTTTCCAGGTTTAATGACCTGAATTTTGCTATTTCTTTTCTTTAGGCCTCGCCTTATTTTATAGGCTCTATTATCTGCCTAATGCCATAATTTGAAAGGAATTAGAAATAGTTTTGTGTGTGGTGTCAAGTGGCTTTGTTTAGTCATTGTGAATGAATCAATTAAAAACTTATTCTGGGACTAAAAACAGCCAGCCCAATTGTTATACATTGGAGAATGAATGAATGTGAAAATCTACTTATAGAAACCATTTTAGGTTATTCTTATTTCCTACTTGCTCTTTCTTGTCATTTGGTATTTTAAAAATAAGTCTTAGACTAGATTCTTGACTAAAAAGCAAGAAAAGATAAAAAGATAAAAACCTTTTTATCTTTGACAGAGACACATTTCTTACATTATAAAAACATGAACATTCAAGAATAAATCACAGCCAACTTGAGGACCATACATATCTGACTTGGAAATTTGCTAATATGTACAGATTTAACACATTTTCGTGTTTTCGAGGACTTGTAAAGTTTCAGTGTAACTCTCATATATGATGGTTGGTGTGTTGTACAAACCAATTAAGAGAGCAATCTAGCAATCCCTTGTTCAATTGGAAGTGTGCAAACCCTAGGACCCAGCAGTTACCTTAAGTGGTCTCACTGTTGTTGCATCTTGGCTTTGTCTAGCGTTTCTTGATTCCTGTCCATTTTTGGAACTTTGTTTTCCAGTCATTGTGACAATTCTGTGAGCAACATGGTCTCTTTCCCATAAATTCTTTGTCTGATATAGCTGAAGTTGTTTTGTTCTTTCAAACCATAACTGTGAGTGGTATAACAAACATCAAATTTTAGATAACACCCACATCTTCCTGAGCATCCTGTGATTTTATAGCTAGAATTTCTTTGTACAGAAGTCAGTGTGGAGGGAAATGATGTGAAGAAAAGAAGGAAAATCCTGAGAACAGAGCAACAGTTGCCATGGAGTGGCATGAGGGCTGAATTCAAGTATAAAAATCTGGATTAGAATCTTCCAGTCACTTAGTAGTTGTGTGACTTTGGTCATTGTTGAACTGTTGTGAGGTTTCCTTTTCAGATCACAACTTTCCCTTTTCCTTCTCCCATTCCCATCTTTTCAAAGATGGCGTCACTTATACCTTACAGAGAAACGGAAGCCGTTAGATGGAAACAACCTCAGTATCCAACTTTCAGAAATGACTGACCTGCCTTTATCTTCATCATTTTCTCCTTCCGTTAAATATTTGAGGTCAGTATCTCACTTGGGTTGTGAATTCCGTCTTTTTCTGTCTTCCTAAGGAATGTGCACTATCAGTTTATCTTTTCCCTTTCTTGAATACTGAACTTGTTGCTCTTAACCAGATCAGTTTCATCTGCATTTAAACCTGTTCAAGACTCTTCAGTATTAAAAAAGAACCACATCCTTCCCTAACCCTTCCCTAATCTAACTACTGTCCCCCACCTCTTCTCTTTGCATTTACAGCAAAGCTCCCGGAAAGAGCTGTCTGCTGGCTGCCTCAGCCCACGCCTTTTCATGTGGTTTCCGCTTCTGTCATTCTATCAGAATTGCTCTGCGGAGGCTGATCAGTGACTTCAGTGAAACCAGGCCTCAAAGATGTTCTTGAGTTCGTATCTCTCTCCTCAGCAGCGTTCTTCACCACTTGCCGCTCTATCCTTTTGAAATACCTGTAACAAGCACGCTGCCTTGGTTTCCCTCCTAAAATGACCTCTGTGCTCTCTCCTCTCAGTATCTTTCTTTCCCCCCTCAACACCCAGGTTGAGTATCATTATAATATCAGTATCTGCATATCATTGAATGTCGGCATTTCCCAAAGCTAGACCTAGTTCTGTTCCATTCTCAACCTTCACTCTTTTTCTAAGCTATTTCATTCATGTACGTAGTTTCAGTTACCCTCTATGTAATATTATAGATGATTCAAAAATTTATCTGAGCTCCCATCACATCTGTCTACCTGTTAAGTTGATATTTCTACTTGTATATTTTCAAGCCATCTCAAACTCAATTTGAACTAGACCAAACTTACCTATCTACCTAGTCCAGCTGTGCCATAAACTTTGATGCCTTATTCTTGATGCCTCATCCACATTAACCCCACGTATCACCATATTTTCACCTCAAACACCTCTGTGATCTCTCTCCTCCTCCTGTCTGTATTGCCACCATCCTAATGCAAGCTATCGTCATCTCTTTCTTGGCCAACTGTAGTAGATTCAGTCTCATCCACTGTGGTTCTTTTCTAGTCTTCTTGGCACTCACTGCCATCATGCTTTTGAGAAACAGAAGCGCTATCATGTTACCCCCATAGGTTATCCTTGCATTCCTTCTCATTGCTGTAAGGATAAAGACCAGAGTCCCTCACATGGATTTTACCTCCCTGGGCTATGCACCCCATTTGGCAGCTCCCCTGTGTGCTCACCCTTGCTTTCCTCTGAGAGGTGAATTGTGCCTTGTTCCCTCCTGCTATGGGACTTTGCACTTGTTTCTTACCCTTCCTTCATCAACTTGTTACCTAACTCTATCTTGTGCTTTAGATCTTAACACAAGTGTCATTTCCCTGACTCCGTGGAGATGGGGTCAAGATTTGTAGGCTTTGCTTATTTTTCAGAGTCCTTTAGATGGTTCTTTAGGTTTACATATAATTTTGTGAGGATTTGGTTAATATCTCAGTACCCATGATAGCAAGGACAATATCTTTTTGTTTTCATTTTTTTTTTCCCCCACCATTTTAACTTTGGTGCTGCAAAATACTTGTCATATAGTTAGGACTCACATATTCATGAATGAATGAATGAAGGAAGGAAGGAAGGAAGGAACGTAGATTGGCTTTTGAGCCCTGCACTTACATGTTCTTTTTGTGTGACCTTGGACAAGTTTTTATAGAGGTCAGGTTTGCTAAAAGCCTTTCTGCCTCATCTGTTAACTAGGGATAATAATTATATACAATAGTATAATTGTATGAAAAGTACATGATTTAGTGCCAGCCCATGGGAAGTGCTAGTAAATTCTCGTGGGATCATGGCTATCACTACCGGAGTGTTTACAACTTCTGTTTTGCTAAAGTAGGTGAGTTTTCTGTGCCTATTTAAACTGCTTTATATCCCTCAGGAAAAAAGGATGGAGCCGGGATTTAGGCCTTGTGAGGAGCCTCATTCTTTGCCCACTCTCTGCCTGTCTCACTCCTTGAATGCTGGTCTCTCCATAAATTTCTCTGCCTTAGTGTCTGATGGCTTTTTGCCTGTTTCCTCCAGGACAGGCCATAGGAGGAGGGTCTAATGCAGTGGTGACTTTGGAACCTGAATTGGCTTCTTGGACACATTCCAGGCAGAGGGGCCCCAAAGTTGTTTTGTTCTGCCTTAGGCATTTGTAACCTCAGGGCTGTTTCTCCCAGCTCTGGAGCTTCGTTATGCAGAGGACCAGGCAGATGTCAAATGTTTCTCTTACAGTTCATTTGTATTTCTCTGATAGCTTTAATCTAAAAATAATCAAAATCGTTGTAGTATATTTCAACTGTGACTTAACCAATTGTAAAAATTATTACAAAAACATGCACTTGTTTCTGAGAACTATTACACTGACACATCTTTCCCTGAGCGAAATCTATACATACATGTTTCAAGTATATGAAGCACTTTTTGGGGGACAGAGTAACTTTTTTTTCCCTCTGTTGAAATAAGGTATTGGGCCAGCCATGGTGGCTCACGCCTGTAATCTTAACACTTGGGGAGGCCAAGGCAGGAGCATTGCTTGAGGTCAGGAGTTCTATAGCCTGAGCAACATAGCAAGACCCCATCTTTACAAAAATTTAGAAATTGGCCCAGTGTAGTGGTGTGCCTGTAGCCCCAGCTACTCAGGAGACTGAGGTGGGAGGATCACTTGAGCCCAAGAGCTCAAGGCCACAGTAAACTACGATGTTGCCATTGCACTCCAGCCTGGGTGGTAGAGTGAGACCCTGTCTCTAAAAATACAAAGGTATTGAAGTTAACACTTGAAATGCCTTTCATTCTGTCAGTGGTTATTTTTGTTTGTTTTTGAGAAAAGCTGTTTTTTCAAGTCAACATTTAAAACAAGGATAATAAATGAAGTATGAAGCAAATTGTATAATACATTATTAACATTCATTATGTATGTGTATATTTATACACACATATAAAGTACTTTGGCAGAAATATATTTTAATTTTGACTTATTTTTCAGTTCAGTTTCTTAGGACAAATTTTTAAAGAGTAAGTTGTGACTTAACGATATTATATATTAAATTTGTCCTTGGGAAACATACACATTTATGTGATTTTTTTTTTTCCTTTAGTATTTGACATCAAGCTATGGCTTCCATTGAGTCTTTTTAAAATAATATACTTCGTGCCGCTAAGGCTAATGTTGCCGCTAACCAGAGGAACCACAGAGGAAGACGTTTGAAAGAGAGGGCTTGGGCCGGGCGCGGTGGCTCAAGCCTGTAATCCCAGCACTTTGGGAGGCTGAGATGGGCGGATCACGAGGTCGGGAGATCGAGACCATCCTGGCTAACATGGTGAAACCCCGTCTCTACTAAAAATACAAAAAATTAGCCGGGCGAGGTGGTGGGCGCCTGTAGTCCCAGCTACTCGGGAGGCTGAGGCAGGACAATGGCGTAAACCCGGGAGGCGGAGCTTGCAGTGAGCTGAGATCCGGCCACTGCACTCCAGCCCAGGCAACAGAGCCAGACTCTGTCTCAAAAAAAAAAAAAAAAAAAAAAGGGCGTGACCTCTTACAGGCACCAAGAGTCAGAATTTACATGCGGTGGGGCTAATCTGTAAGTGAGGTTACCGTTACGGAGCTCCCTGACGCAAATTGGCGTTGTGCCTGCACTTCTGTGTGATAAGTAGGATTCTCAGGGTGAGCCTTAGAGTGCGCTTTCTGATTCTGTAGTATCCCTGGATTCTGGGCTCCAGCAGAGGCCCTCATGCCCAGTTGGTCAACTGCAACAATGGATGGCATTGTCTAGAGGTCATCATCATTCCCACCAGCATTTGCATAACACATACAGATTAAACTATGCGTAAAAAATACTTAAACCAGAAGCAACAATGAGAAGAAATAGGCATATAAAACATAATGAGTAATGTCAGCATAACTTGAGATTTTGGCAATCGAAGACTGAAGTTGAGAAGTGTTTCCAGTAGGGATACTGTGTTGTCCCTAACATTAGTGTGTCCTGTTGTTCAATACCCACAGAAGCTCCCCTTTCTTCCTTTTTTTTTTTTTCCTTGAGACAGAATTTGGCTCTTGTCGCCCAGGCTAGAGTGCATTGGCCCCATCTTTGCTCACTGCAACCTCCACCTCCTGGGTTCAAGCATTTCTCCTGCCTCAGCCTCATGAGTAGTTGGGATTATAGGCGCCTGCCACCGCGCCCAGCTAATTTTTGTATTTTTAGTAGAGATGGGGGTTTCACCATGTTGGCCAGGCTGGTCTCGAACTCTTGACCTCAGGTGATCTGCCCACCTCCGCCTCCCAAAGTGCTGGGATTACAGGCGTGAGCCACCGCACCTGGCCTCCCTTTCTTCCTTGAATGGCTTTGCCCCGCTCTCATTGCTAGGTTCATATACTGTTGGGTAATGGGTGGGATCGAGCCCCCTGTGTGCTGGGAGCAGACGCATCCTGATTCACCACTTTACTGAGGACAGCAAATGAGAGAGGATGGGCCTGTGTTCTCTTATCACCTCCGTATATGATCATTCAGGCACGTAGCTTGGAAGGTGTGAAGAAGTGTCACGTCAGCCAGTTGAGAGCACTGTGTTGGTGAAGGACTTTGCAGCCTGTGATGGAGCACTTCAGGGAGTCATCTTTTGGGTTGGCCATCAGCCTAATACTCCAAGCAACCATAGGGATGTGCAGAGGATAAGTTCATATAAACCACACCTAAGGCGTTCACACATGGCCCAAGTCCTCTCTGAATAAAAAGTGGTGTAATTTTCCACCACTCTATCTTTTTTTGTTTTTCTGGAGTGATAAAGATGGACATGGAACCCTTTTAATGGTGTTTCAGGAGGGGCTGGTTTTTCTCTTTTCAGATGGACAACTCATCTAGGGGAGGTGAGTTTTGTTACAGGATATGCCTTGACTTCTACCATGTGGAACAGGAGTGCTGGACACGTTGCCAGCCATGACCGAGTACTTGAAAACCCTGTGGGAAACTACCTACCTTTCATTGAGTTCTTGGAATAGGGAGAGCCTTAGAGTCCTAAGGCAGATTTTCAGAGTTATATGCTAGTTCTGGGAGCCGTGTTCTGCAGGCTCTACCAGAAGACTTTACCTCACAAGTGAGATGTTCTATCCCGAAGTCCTGGATGCTGCTTCTCAAAACATTAATAGCAAGTGTGACATCAAGCCACGCTGGCTCTCCGAGTTGGAGAAATGCTGCATGCTCACTTGGCTGACAAGGTGAACATTACTCTGTCACCACGTTTTTATCTAGTGTGCATCCTAACCTCAGGGATCCAACTGAGTAGTTTGTTGTCAGTTGGAGACATTAGCTTGGGCGGTAAGCTCAGCCTTGCACTGCTTCTGGCAGGTTTACTCATCTTCATCCACTCTTATCTCGCTATGAGGATATCTGTTTTTTGAGCATGTTCAATATCCATGTTTCTTGTGAAATTGCTTGTCATTCTTGCTTATCACTTAAAATAATAACTGGTTCCCTTCTTTCGTAGCATTTGCTAATAGTGGCAGAACTATTCATATGATTATGATAATCTGTCAGGAGGATTACACAAAGTATCTCCCCCCACCCCTTCTCTAAAGCAGAGTTAAATTGAACACCATAGAGGATATTTGCATAACCAAGGGTTTTTACCAATTATTTACTCTGGATTTAAATTGATGCTGAATGACTGGAGGCATTGATTTTTAAAACTAGAAATATTTACAAACCATCCAATTCTTTTTCCTTAGTATTTTGTCTCTAGTTGCTTTGAAATCTCTCTCTGCACACACACACACACACACACACACACACATACACACACACGTAAAACATACACACAGGAAGACTTTAAGGAAAGACATCAAAATGGTAAAAGTGGTTATACTTGGTTGGTTGAATTGAAGTTGTTTTATACTTCTTTGTATTTGCTTTCTTCATGGGGAACATATAGTATTTTTATGGTCAATAAAAATATTTTTCTGTAATATGTATGTACCACTTATAATATTAAAGCACTTTCAAAATTTGCCAGAAATTGAGAGCACAGTAAAATTTACACATGGAGAAACATTTGGAGCCAATTAAATGCCACTTATGTTTCTCTAAAAAAAAAAGGAAAATACTTTTATTCATGCAATTAAGAGCCCCACAGCATTAAAGAATTGTTGGCCACTGTACTTTTGGTATATATAAAAATATAGAAGATATCAAAAATGTATAATATAAAAATAAAAAATACACAAAAAGTAAAAATATACCAATAACCCATTAAAACAGGATTTTAATTGGTATTTGGAGAAATGAGCTAGATATTTCTTTACCTGAATGGATTTGCTGTTTAGATATTTAATAATTATAGTAAATTATTTTAAAGTTAGTATCTGTACTAAAGTGTGATAGAAGTCGGAATTTATCTTTTGTAGGTATTAAGTTTTCTTAAGAACAAAGTTTGTTTAAACCTTAAAATCAATTTCTTCATTTGTGGTTTCTTTCTATAGTTTTTTGTTTTACAAAATGAGATAAAATTAAAGGTAAACTTCATTTTTTTAGTAAAGTATTTGACATTGGATGGCGTTCAATTAAAATTTGTTCTCTAAATGAAAATGCAGTCTTTTTCCCTTAGCATTAGACTGTATTGGCTTGTTTGCTGAAACAATGCTTGGAGAAATCTGAAAATGCATCACAAGTTTATTAGAGATCTTGTTTTTATGTAATTTTTAGACTTTCTGGCTAATTGTCATATATAGGTGATGTAATCATTGTCATGTTTTTTTAATGAAGATTTTAAGTCATTTTCCACTTCAGACATTTATAATATATTGTAATCTATCCAAGAAATGATTATCTCAGTATTTTAAAATGGAAAAAATAAAGCAGAGAGAAAATATAAAGCAGAGAGAAATCATTCATTTCGGTTGTGAAAAGTTCAGAGATACGTTTGACATTCCTTTAGTCTTACTACATCTGTTATTCGTGTTTTTCTAGATAACTATACAATATTTTCTTTTACTAATGAAACGTGATTCTGTCATGTCCAGTGATGTGCTTTCTGAAATGATATAAACAAAAAGTGGTTAATATGATTTTGTTAACTGTGTTGGGACTCAGAAAATATCCCAAAATGAAGGCCTCGGAAGCAAGGCTTTCCCTGACCTTCTCCTGCCCTCCTGTCTCAGTCCCATTCTCCCCCGAATCTACCCACAGAAACTGGAATCTGTCTTCCCCAAGGCAGGTCATAGAAACCAGAACCCCTTTCCCCATAGCCAGCCATGAAGCCTAAAAGTATCACTCTCACTTTTCCTCTGCCTCTCTGTGTGAAAACTAGCCAGAAGGACATTGTCTGACCTACGGTGTTTGACTGTAGGTCATTACACCCTCATTCCTGAGAGCGTCCTCCTGTATACCCGGAATGAAGGAGGAATACATGCCCAGAGAGGCCAGGAAGAATCCTGCTGGCTTTCTGAACTCCGTCTGTTAGCATTAGATTATACTGTCTCCGTTTAATCATATTTCTTCAGTGTTGTCCATACTTTGTTAAGCATAAAAATGGGCAATTTCCACAGTATCTTTGGGTCTTCATTATGAAGGCCTCTGTGTACACGTTAATAAATTGGGATGCCATTTCTCCTATTCATTGTCCTCTTGTCAGTAATTTTCAGCAAACCTTCAGAAAGTGAAGGGGGAAGGTTTCCCCTGACCCCTACAACTTTTAACACAATTTAGGCTTTTCCCTAATTGCTGAAGTTACCATATGAAATATTCTTATTAACAACATGTTGTTAGGCTTAAAGGCCAATTTTTTCTGATCATGTCATTATGTACTGGCTGATTTTGTTTATTTTTAGAAGTCAGAGTCTCTGTTGTGATTACAAATTTCGAATTTTGTGTCAATTATGTGATTCCATCAGAAATTCCCCAGAGGACACACCTGTAACCCCAGCACCTTGGGAGGCCAAGGTGGGAGAATTGCTTCAAGCAAGAAATTCGAGACCAGCCTGGGAAACAAAGCAAGGCTTTTCTCTACAAAAAACAAAACAAATGAAACATTAGTCAGGTGTGGTGGCGTGCACTTGTGGTCCCAGATACTTGGAAGGCTGAGGCAAGAGGATTGCTTGAGCCCAGGAGTTCAAGGCTGAAGTGAACCATGATTGTGCCTCTGTCCTCCAGCCTGGGTGACAGCAAGACCTTGTCTCTTAAAGAAGAAATTAAGACCTTCAGTAAATAGTGTTAGGTGATGTATACTTCTTTAGTGTTTTTTAATATTTGCTGAGAGCTTGTCTACTTAATTGTGACTTAGTTTTCCAGGTAGGGCCTATTCCGAGGTTGTTTTTGCAAAGAAAGTTTTTGTGTATGTATGCCTAGCTTTTCCTTATCCATTGACCTTTGTAAAGACTTTGTATTCTCTGTCTAATGTCTAATTACTTAAGGATTCTCTGAGCAGTTTGCTTGAAGTCTGTTTTTCCTTCCTAGCCATTGACAGAAAACACATCTGCCTTAGTGAGGCCCCTTTGATCTTCAGAGAGCTTTATCTAAAGAGAGATTAAGAATAAATCTGTCAGGCATTTTCTCAAAGAAATTGAAAATGCTTCCTAAGATTTCAGATCAGGTAGGTAAAGTGTTTCTCTGAATTAAGACATACGAAAATAAGTATGCTGGTTAGTGGTTTCATCCTAAGTTATAGATTGCAGAGATTTGCTTCCGGTATGAAGGAATATTTTTTATTTCACCTGAGGCACAAAATGCATGCAGTCATATCAGTGGCTAGAAAGCAAGTGCTTTTCATTCATGTTTCCGTATTTAACACTAGCAGGGTCTGTGGAGAAGAGACTAGGGAGGGTCCATTTGCTCTCAGTCTTTTTGGGGCCTCTCCTCACAGGAGGGATTTTCAGCTGGTCTAGTTTGAATCTGTATACTGGAAATTTCCAAGATCCATATGCCGACCTCCTTTCTCCCTTCTTCCCTCCCTCTCTTTAAACAAATACATATAGAATATGCTTATTTTCCGCCAGACTCTGGGTTTATACTGTTTACTAGGAGCAAGCCTAACAGAGAGGTATAGGATCTGATATACCACGTGCCTCAGAGATAGTCAAGGTACCACCCTCAAAATGTGTACAACTATTTAAAGATTTCATGAACACCCTGAGTTTTAGTATAGAAATACAAAATCTGCAATGAAACTAAATTTCTGATACACTATTTTGACCTTTTAAAGAGTTACAGCTAAGAACAGCTAGTGAGCTGTTAGTTTAGAAAATAATATATATACAGACGTCTACTTTGAGGTTCTTGGTCTGTCAGTAAGAAAACTTTGGGGAGAGAGGTTAAACCGGGTACACTGGAGACTTATTATGACTGGCGGTATGAAAGGACAGGAAACAAAAGGAAAATCTCACAAAGGGTTATAGTCAGAATTCTGAAATGAATGTTTACTTGAAAGGACACAGAAAATAGGGTGCCAACAGGAGAATCAAATTTTCCAAATTCCTTTTCTGAAATCCCAGGCTTTTTGTGAAATTTTGAGAAAATAGCTTAGCCTTACATTTTCCATTTTGAGCTGCTTAGAAGCAAATACCATATAAATGCAAATTTCTACTATTATCATTTACTCACCTTGTATTATGTGCTTAAGGAGTTGGAGAATCCAGAAACTGTTTAATATACAAGGCACTACCTATAAAATATTTCTTTGCCACATAGTTTGCTTATTTGACAAACAACTACCTTTCTTTCCTCCTCCTTATAAACACCCCAAATTAACTTCTGAGTTGACCAACAAGATTGTGTCAGCATCTGACAATTATTATATCTGTTTGAGGACTATTGGTATGTGGGACATGAGTTGCTATTATTTGATAACATTTTGATGTCCTTCATTTCCTTAATTAGTTTAGGAAAACTATTTGGATTTTATGTACAAGTGCTTGCTAATTACTTGAGTCATGAGAAGACTGAGTGAGGTCCAAGTGTCCTATTAATCCCTTTGAGTCTGAACATTTTCTTATAATTGGTTTGGCAAGAGGAATAAGTGAGATTAGTTGCTAATGAGGAGATAAGTATGTAATTTTAGCGTGATATAAAGCTGTGATTGTCAGTAAGTGGTATTAGGAATCTAGATTATTTTTATTAGAACTTATTTCTTTCTGCAAAATCATTATCATCTCCTGATATTGTAAATTGGGTTATTTCACACCATTATTTTTAATATGTGTTAATCCTCAAACTTCAGGTACTTAAAACCTTGCTAATTAAGGAGTCATTAATAAAGTTAGCCATATGAGCAGTCAGTTTCGATTCTTCACACCATTTAGACGCAATTCAATTTTGTGTATTTACACTGTGTTTTCAGTTTGGCTCAGATGTTTGAAGTAAGTCAAGAATAAGAAATGTTGTCAACTTCAGATCCATAGGCCAGCTTAGCTTGTTTTCAAGATGAAGGACTGATAACATTGTAAAGAAACAGACAAAATACTACTTTTCTTAGCCAAGAACAAAGTAAGCTTTGTATGGTTTTACTTTTGATAGTCCACTTGGCTTTTCTGTTCTTCAAACTTGCCTGGTTATAGTAGTTTAAAACGCTCTTTGGGACTTTATCCATTGAACTTCCATTGTAACGTGCACTTTCTCCGAAACAAATATTGAAGTGTTTTGCATTTGATTCTGAGGACAGGTTTATTTTCCTCTTGAAAATAATCAGACTCTTTAAGTTATTCATAACCATAGTCACTTTTGCTGGCATCATGCATTATGGTCCTGACCATTTTTTCACTTGTGTAATCTGTATGACCCTCTTGTGTTTTTGCTGATGAGACAGTAGCAGTGCTGTGGGATTGTTTACAGGTCCTTTCTTATCGGTTATCCGTGTCTCCGTCCCGCTGTGTTTTTGGTTGGTAAGTGCATAGTTCCCTCCATTACTTTTTCTTGGCTGAAGGGATTGTAAATACCGTTTTGCACCTCTGGATTTTTTAGATGTCCGTAGAATTCCATCTTTAGCCATAGTGCTTTTATAATTATGTAATACCTTTGACTAGCTGTGGAGGGGTTACAGATAACAGTTTAGTTGCCATATATTACTCATTTTGTGCAATTTTATTGTGCTTCTGATATATGCCCAGTATGCTATTAGGTGCTGTGAGGAAAATGGAAAAAAAAATTAGTAATTTTTCCTGCCTGAAGAGGTTTACGATCTCATTAGAGGGACAAGGCTAACTTTTTAAAAAGGTAGAAAACATGATGAAGATAATATGTAAGTATGTTTTAAAAGAACAAATTTATGACATTATTATGGGTATATCTTAATAGAATAGTTATAACTGATAATGGCTGGTTCTATATTTAGGTAAAAATGATTACTTCCCTATATCAAGGCCTGAAATAAACAGGATGCTACATTTTGAATTTTAAAACAATTCAGTATCTCATTAAACTTTATGGAACACCATGAAACTTTTAAAATTTAGAACTTTAACCTATGTTACTGAATTTGCATTTGAAGACACTGAGACCAGTGACGTCCTGGAGTTTCAAGTCTGAACAGTGCCGCATGAGAACACAGGGTAACAGCCAGGTGTTTGCTGGAGGTTCAAGTCTGAACAGTACCATCATGAGAACACAGGGTAACAGCCGGGTGTTTGCCGGAGATTCAGGTCTGAACAGTGCCAGCATGAGAACACAGGGTAACAGCCAGGTGTTTGCCATAGTTTCAGGTGTGGCTCACAGTACCAGCATGAGAACACAGGGTAACAGCCAGGTGTTTGCCATAGTTTCAGGTCTGGTTTACAGTACCAGCATGAGAACATGCGGTAACAGCCAGGTGCTTGCCGGAGGTTCAGGTCTGAACAGTACCAGCATGAGAACACAGGGTAACAGCCAGGTGTTTGCCATAGTTTCAGGTGTGGCTTACAGTACCAACATGAGAACACAGGGTAACAGCCAGGTGTTTGCCATAGTTTCAGGTCTGGCTTACAGTACCAGCATGAGAACATGGGGTAACAGTCAGGGGCTTCTGAGTTGTTGGCTACAGGAGGTGAAGCTAGTAAGCACTGCTAACATAATAAAATGAAAGGCATTGTATACAGACCAGTGGTCTGTTATTTGACCCTTTCCCTTCCTCCTCCTCTTTTTCCCCATTTTCCTTTTGCTGCTCTTCTTCCGCCATCATCATCAGCATCGTGACATTTGCATGGCTCCTTATGATTTTGAAATTGTTTTCATATGTACACATTTACTGGAGCATCACAACAGCCTTGTGAGGAAGGTCGGCATTGACTCTGATTGAAGATGAGAAAACACAACTGCAAACCAGTGAACTAATTTACTAGAGTAAATGGAGCAGGACCTCCAACCCAAATTTCCTCCTCCAGGCCTTTCATTCTACACACTGCCTCTTAGAAAGCTGGTTCCACCCCAAATCCTTTCCCAAACCAGGGAATCAATTAGGAGAACATGTAGAAAACAAGGAGTGAAGTGGTGTTCAAATGCTTACAATAATTACTTGGCTTGTACCTTTTAAAATACTTTATGAATTTACTTCTTCAATAATCCCTGTAGATGTGTGTTTAGTGCATTGTTAGGAATTATATAGCATTAACAAAAGTGTAGGCTGGTTTACACCAGTAGCTCTGTGGAGCTTTTAAGCCCTGAGAGAGCAACCTCTAGATTGGACTCTTGCAGTAAGTGGGATGTTGGCTGTCCTAAATGACCTCCAAAAAGGCCTTTTAAATTCTACGCCTTGCTTCCATGTGCTTTATTCATGACTACCTTTTATTTCCTGGGTCCAGCTGCTAATACATCTTGAATTATTATTATTTTTTTTCCATTTTATCTTTCTAGTTACCTTCCTTCTACTTCTTGCTGCTGCTTCCTACACAGAGCCCTAGCTCCCACAATATGTTAATATATATAATGTTTAGGGAGCGTGATAAAAATGAGCTGAAATGTTTAGACCACTGTATTGTCTGCCTGTATTTAAAATTTTTTTTCTTTTCCTCTCCAAATTCGTATATGTTCCCAACTACCACAGCAGTGAAGGGTCGTGGAAGGAATGTGGACTTTGGAGCCCAAACAGTTTGGGCTGAAAGACCAAAACTTTCAGCCTCAAATGCCTTGATATTTCTGGGCATCCATCTTTAACCTGTAAAATGAGGGTAACTGCCTGCTACGTGGTACCATGTGAGTGTCCCTTTACCTGTCAACTTGACATCTCTACCACATGTTTTTTTTTTTTTTTTTTTTTTTTTTAATTTAATTTTTATTTTTTTTGATACCATGTCTCTCTCTGTTGCCCAGGCTGGGGTGCAGTGGCACCATCTTGGCTCACTGCAACCTCTGCCTCCCAGGTTCAAGCAATTCTCCTGCCTCAGCCTCCCACGTAGCTGGGATTACAGGCGCGCGCCACCACACCAATCTAATTTTTGTATTTTTAGTAGAGACGGGGTTTCATCGTATTGGCCAGGATGGTCTCGATCTCTTGACCTTGTTGTCCGCCTGCCTAGGCCTCCCGAAGTGCTGGGATTACAGGTGTGAGCCATTGTGCCTGGCCATCTCTACCAGATGTTTTTTTTTGTTTGTTTGTTTTTTGTTTTTTAGACCATGTCTCTCTCTGTTGCCTTGGCTGGAGTGCAGTGGCACAATCTTGGCTCACTGCAACCTCTGCCTCCCAGGTTCAAGCAATTCTCCTGCCTCAGCCTTCCAAGTAGCTGGGACTACAGACACATGCCACCATGCCCAGCTAATTTTTGTGTTTTTAGTAGAGACAGAGTTCACCATATTGGCCAGGATGGTCTCGATCTCTTGACCTCATTGTCCGCCCGCCTCGGCCTCCCAAAGTGCTGGGATTACAGGTGTGAGCCACCGCCCCCGGCCATCTCTACCAGATGTTTTTTTTTTTTTTTTTTTTGAGACGGAGTCTTGCTCTGTCGCCCAGGCTGGAGTGCAGTGGCCGGATCTCAGCTCACTGCAAGCTCTGCCTCCCGGGTTTACGCCATTCTCCTGCCTCAGCCTCCCGAGTAGCTGGGACCACAGGCGTCCGCCACCTCACCTGGCTAGTTTTTTTTTTTTTTTTTTTTTTTTT
>NC_045441.1:727048-770700 GCF_002776525.5 Piliocolobus tephrosceles
GGCCTCCCAAAGTGCTGGGATTACAGGCTTGAGCCACCGCGCCCGGCCCTCTACCAGATGTTTTAAAGACACCTCACATCCCTCCTGTCCAGTACCAACCCCAGTAACTCACCACTCAGTCTCCTTCCAGCCCCTTTGCCTACCCTTGACCTGTTCAATGTTCTTTAATTCCTTTAACAGTCTTCTATCACGTTGCACATTTGCCTCTCCGTCACACTTTGTGTCTTACCCATTACTGTCCTGCCACCTCTACTTCCTGCATTTCTCTGTAACCCATCCATGTCCTTCCACCTCTAATGTCATCATATTAATTCAAACTATTGCTGTCTTGCACCTGGGTCATTGTTTCTATTTTTATTTTTTGAGACAGGGTCTTACTCTGTCACCTAGGCTGCAGTGCAGTGCCATGATCATAGCTCACTGAAGCCTGGAACTCCTGGGTTCAAGCGATCTTCCCACCACAACCTCTTCTGTGGTGGGGACTATATAGGTGTGTACCATCATACCTGGCTAATCTTTTAATTTTTGTAGATACAGGGTCTCCTTATGTTGTCCAAGCTGGTATTGATCCCCTGGGCTCAAGTGAACCTCCCTCCTGGCCTCCCAAAAAGTTCTGGGGTTGCAGGTGTGAGCCACCGTGCCCAGTCCTGGCCCATTGTAACATCCTAACTGATTTCCCTGCATTCACTTGGTACTCTCCAGTCCATTCTCCACATGGCAACCAGGATGACAGTTTTAAAACACATTTAATCATGACATCCTCTTGCTTAAAGCTCTTCGATTCCTTTCTCTTGTTCCATTCTTTCCGTCCTGTAAAAGCTGATGCCTAGTTAGTTCAGGGTCTGGAACCTGAACTCTCCCTCCTGCTCTGTGGTGTCAGCTGCTTCCTGTTGTCTTCAAGGCCTGGCTCTTCCCTGGATGCTTGTTCTCCCCTATGTCTGGAAGTGCTGCTCCCCGCTCTCTGGCGCCCTCCCCGGCCCTGCCCCTTTACTGCCCCACCTATTCTCACTGGCTCACAGCAGCTCATTCTCCAGTCTTCCTGCTTTGAGCCCCCTCGGGTGTGGGGCTCCGCCAGAGCAGCCTTTCCTCTCTTGGAGCACGTCTCTCCCACTCGGCGCTGTGATGACTTGATTCGCCAGAAATACAGCAGGACAAAGGAGATGCTTCATATCCTACTTTACTTTTCCTTCTAACTTCTTTTCTAATTGTGAAATTTATTTTGATTATTGATGTTTCATTGGAAAGAAATTATTTCTCTTGGATTGTTTGAAAATCAAATGACATGATTGTGTTATGGCCAAGTTTTCCCCCTCCGGATGAAAGTCCAGGGGAGAAGGGTATTGAAAGTAAAGAAATTTACTTAACTCTCAAGTCAAGATTTATGAATCACTGACTCAAAAGAATGAAGTATATTATGTGTGTACAAGATAGTGTTCCACAGATGCCTGGTTTCATAGTGGGTCTGCATTAAAAAATCACCTGCGTACCTCTGTGACTGACTGTGGCATCATGCGGTGCTTCTTACTCAGTGCTCCGTGTGGTTCCTGCCCAAACCGTTAATTAAACGTTTTGACTTTCCCTTTAAAATTCTATCAGCATTTAGTCGCATTAATTTAGTTTTAAATGCTGTTTATGCTTCCTGCTTATTATCTTTTGGCAATTAAAACTTTTCCTATTCATCATCAAAAAGTCTGTATTTTTAAAACCCATATTTTAAAAATCAATTTAAAACCTATTTTCAAGCAATTTCTCTCACTTTTAGATTAAGTGACTAATTTTATTTATGTTCTGTTTCACTCATGAAAGGTTTTGGAGAGCTTCCTAAAAGGTATGAGATGCATATGAAAACTGTTCCTGTGGTCTTACTGTTGTGATCTGCTTTCACCTCTTATGGCTTTCTTTAATGCCAGTGACTTGAACGTTACACAGGATTCCATGACCCACAGCTATCTGCTGTTTATATGTAGACAATATTCTTCAGTTGCCATTACCACTCCTGGCTGCATCCAACACTACTAGGGCTGTTTTCAACAAATGGTAGTGGTAGTTCCAGTATTTCTTTTCCTTTAACCAGACATTACTTTTTCCTGGGTTAGTATACCATTGTTCTCATTGTAATCTATTTCCACATTTCTGCCAAATGATACAACTTAGTGAAATCTTCTAATACCTTATTACCAAAAAGTGTGGGATCATACGGGACTTTACCATTTTTTTGTTTCAGAATACATATGTGTTTTCTACCTATGCCATTGTCTTTTGATTTTGTTAATGGTAGATTTGTTTTATATGTTGAAATTTAGTATTTTTATATAGTTAATTTTGTCAGTTGCTCTGTAGTGAACTTTTCCAACCTCGAATTTTTTTCTCTGTAACCATTGACTGGGGCTGCAGTTTGGTTTGGATGACCTCATCCCCAGGCTCAACAATTGACCCTAGTCATATACCCAGCAAGGCGGCTGGCTGAGAACTCAGGCCTAATCTAACTAGTGGGTGGTATTCGTGACTGTTAAGAGATGGGTGTATAACTAGGACTTTTGGCAGTAGATGGGGAAAGAGGAACTCTTCTCTAACTGGTGAGACATGCAGGCCTAAGGATGGAGACTCTGTAGGCGTGATGGAAGCCATATGGCTGAAGAAGGTAGCATGTGCAAGAAGAGGGCAGATTTGAGGGAATGGCAGAGAAATGGAACAAGACTGATCAAATGAGTCTGATTGTGAACTTCCTCTGTACTTTGAAATTACACGAGCCATTAAATTACTTGTTTAAGCTAGTTGAGATTTCCTGTTTGCAACTTGAAATATCCTAACCCTTCATTTTTGCTTTACGGTTTTATCTTTTTTTTTTTTTTTTTTTTTTGAGTCAGTCTCGCTCTGTTGTTCAGGCTGGAGTGCAGTGGTGTGATCTTGGCTCAGTACAATCTTTACCTCCTGGGTTCAAGCATTTTTCCTGCCTCAGCGTCCTGAGTAACTAGGATTACAGGCGTGTGCCACCACACCTGGCAAATTTTTGTATTTTTAGTAGAGCTGGGGTTTCACTATGTTGGCCAGGCTGGTCTTGAACTCCCTATCTCAGGTGATCCACTTTGGCCTCTGAAAATGTTGGGATTACATATCTAAGCCACCATGCTCGGCCTATGGTTTTCTTTGTTCCTTTTTTTTTTTTTTTTCCTTTTCTTTTCTTTTTATAAAGAGATGGGGTCTCACTCTGTCCACCAGGCTGGAGTGCAGTGGTGCAATCCTAGTTCACTGCAACCTCAAACTCTTGGGCTTAAGAGATCCTCCTGCCTCAGCCTCCTTAGTGGCTAAGACTTCAGCACACACTACCACACCCGGCTAACTTTTAATTTTTTGTGGGGATGGAGTCTCACTATGTTGTCCAGGCTGGCCCCCCTGAACCTCTAGCTTCAAGCGAACCTCCTGCCTCAGACTCCTGAAGCACTGGGATTACAGGCGTGAGGTACCACACCGGCCTGCTTCATGGTTTTTATATATAAAGTGTGTCATGATAAATTGGATGGAAATTTTATCTGTATTTCTTCTTACTCCTTTGTTCATTTCACAGGCGTTTGAATTCTTAGTGTTTTGAGAGATCTGCCTTTACTTTTTTCCTAAAGTTTCCTGTATGTATTGAATTATATATTCTTCCTATTGATTTGAAACATCCTCCTTAGGAAACTTTAGGCTGTTGGTGAATTTTCTGTTTTGTTCCACTAATCTTGTCTTTCAATCACTGTATCAGTAAAAAATTTTAAAGTATTATCCTTTTGTAATACATTTTAATGTTTTCAGGGAAAATATCCCTCATTATTTTCCTGAAGTTTCATGGTCATTACCTCCCCTTTATTTTTTGGGATTAATTTTGGAATTATTTTATGTTTTACGAAATAACTTCTTGAAGTTTTGATTAGAAGTTTATAAATTTTATAAATGATGAGAGTGTTGACCTCTTTTTTGAGATAGATTTACTCCATCCCTTTCAATGTATTTTAGGCATTATATATTATTATTGCTCTTATAAATGAGATCTTCATTTTCTTATTTTTCAATTTGGGGAAAATTTTTAAAAACACAACTATGGTAATTATTAGAAAAATAACCTAGGGGTATCATATTTACATATTCTCTTTAAACATATTCAACCTTAAAAATAAAGTTCAATATTCAGTTATTACAAATTTTATGTGTATCTGTAAGTCTGTTTGCATTTGTGTGGGCCTTTTTCTTTGTTTTTGATCTATGTTGCTGGAGGTTTATTGATTTTATTAGACTTTCCAAAGAATCAAAGGTTTCATTATTGAATCTTTGTTAATTTATTTATTTTTGCTCTATTAATTTCCTTGATTCTACCTGATTCATGTTTATACTGTCATTCCTTTCCTGATTGTTAAATTTGATGCTTAGCTTTTTCATTTTCGGCCTATATTCTTTTATCATTTAAACATTTAAATTTATACTTTTTTTTCTAATCACTTGCTACTTAGTTCTGATATATGGTGTTTTTGTTATTTTTCCTGTATACTGTAGCTTTATGATTTCTTCTTTAATCAGTGAATTATTTAGAAATGTGTTTTTATGTGAAAAATGTTGTAATGTTTTTTGAAATACTGATTTGTAACTTAATTGCATTGTGCTTTGAGGACTTGAGGTGTATTAAACTGATTGTTTAGAATTTGTTGAGACTGACTTTATGGCCCAGTATGTAGTCACTTTCCATAAATGTTTCATATTTGCAAAAGAATATTGTCTAGTCCAGGCGTGGTGGCTCACACCTGTAATCCCAGCACTTTGGGAGGCCGAGGCGGGCGGATCACTTGAAGTCAGGAGTTCCAGACTAGCTTGGCCAACATGATGAAACCCCATCTCTACCAAAAACTTACCCGGGCATGGTGGTATATGCCTGTAGTCCCAGCTACTTGGGAGGCTGAGGCAGGAGAATCACTTGAACCCAGGAGGTGGAGGTTGCAGTGAGCCGAGATCGTGCCACTGCACTCCAGCCTGGGTGACGGAGCAAGACTCTGTCTTCAAAAAATAAAATAAAAGAGTATCTATTGTCCAACTGTTGGATACGGGGCTCTAAAAATATCTGTTAATCATATTTTCTAAATCATCAATGTCTTTAATGATTGTTTTTGATTTGATTATTTAGCAGTTACTGAGAAATGTTAAAAGTGCTTCACTAAGGCCAGGCGTGGTGGCTCACGCCTGTAATACCAGCACTTTGGGAGGTTGAGGTGGGCAGATCACAAGATCAGGAGTTCGAGACCAGCCTGGCCAACAGAGTGAAACTCCATTTCTACTAAAAATACAAAATTTAGCTGTGCATGGTGGCATGTGCCTGTAGTCCCAGCTACTCAGGAAGTTGAGGCAGTAGAATCGCTTGAAACCGGGAGGCAGAGGTTGCAGTGCACCGAGATGGTGCCGCCGCACTCTGGCCTGGGCAACAGAGGGAAAGTCCATTTCAAAAGAAAAAATTCATTAAATGATAGACCTCCAATTTTTTATCCTAGTTCTTAAAATTTTTTCTTTGTATGCCTTGAAGCTATGTTATTAGGTACTGTGGTAGGCAGAATAATGCCCCCCTCTCCTGTCCATGCCCAAAATAAAGATGTCTACATCCCAACCGCGAGAACCTGTGAATATGTCCCTTTACATGGCAACAGGAATTAAGATAGCAGAAGGAATGAAGCTTGCTCATCATTTCCTTTAAAATAATCTTGGATTATCCAGGTGTCCAGTGTAATCACAAGAGTCCTAAATGTGAAAGAAGTAGGCAAAAGAAGAAGAGTGATGTGACATGAGAAGGATTCAGCCAGTCATTGCTGGCTGCGAAGATGGAAGGGGGCAGTGAAAGTTAGCGTTATCAACACACAGTGACTCATGTGAAAACCTGAGGAAATGGAGCCGCGAGGCCATGAGGAAGGCACCCTTGTGCACATACGCTCACATAGGAACTACTGGAAGAACTCCAGTGTTCCCGATAAGCTGCCTGCCTCATGTACATACGCTCATGTAGGGATTGCTGCAAGAACTTCAGTGGTCCTGATAAACTGCCTGCCTTGTGCACACACGCTCATGTAGGGACTACTGGAAGAACTTCAGTGTTCCCGATAAGCCGCCTACCCATGGACACTTGCCTCATGCCAGCCCCTGCAACAAGCCCCGTAACCAGGGAGCTTTGTTTCAGGATAGCTCATGTGGACTTCTCGTTTTTTCCTTTTAAAAGCTTCTCTTGTCTCAGCCTGTTTGGATGTACCTATGGGTCTGCCGTAGCGTGCATATGGATTGTGGTCCCCTGCTATTCCTGAATAAACTGTTTTGGAAAGCCAGTCTCTTGTTTATTTTACGTTGACAGGGGCTATGAGTCAAAGAATGCAGGGAGCCTCTAGAAGCTTGAAAAGGCGAGGAAATGGATTCCTCTCTAGAGCTTCTGGAAAGAAATGCGGCTTTGCTGGTTATAGCCCAGTGACGCTGGCATCGAACTTCCTGTTAGTGTTTCTCTGGTACATCCTTCTTTTTTCTTTTAACCTTCTTTGTTTCAGTATCCTTGTGTTTTAAGTGTGTCTCTGGTAAGCATTATGTATATAGATTTTGAATTTTTTACCTATTCTGACAATACTTGTTTTAAATCAGAATTTCCAAGAGTTATACTTATTATGATTACTAATACATTTGGAATCATTTGAATTATTTTTACCATTTTATTGTGTCCTTTCACTTTTTAAAACTATTTCACTTAAAAAAATTTTAAGAGGCAACTTTAAAAAGTTGTTTTATGGGCAATAATCCTTTACAGTAGGTATTTTTATTCCACTTTGCAGTTGAGAAAACTAAGACACAGAGGGTTAAGTAACTTGTTCAAGATCACACAATTAGTGCATGGCAGAAGCTGGACTTGAACTCTGTTCATCTGACTGTGGTAACCACATATCGTCCTGGTGCAGTTTCATTGATCAAGTTTGATAGATTAAAAAAAGGCAGAATGTCAGTCAAGGATGTGCCAGTATCTTCCATGTAGTTCTCTCGATATGCCTTCTGCATGCTGTTCTGCGCTCCAAGAAGCTGACCTCTTAGGACTGTGAGTGAGCCTCCTGCCTTGTGGCTACCAACTGAGGCCAGCCAGTGAGAAACGAGGGCAAAGAATTAGGTCAAGGTATTTATTCTGACCCTTGAACCACCGTTCCTCCACACATACAAGCCCTTCCTTTGTACAGGGTTACCGCAGGGCTCGCTGTGCCCCTTGGGAAAGGTCACAGCTCCTGTCAGGGGCCCTGTTCACTCAGTCCTCTCAGCATCTAGTTTCTGCTTCCCTGCTCTTATGCCTTAAGGCCTAGGGGTGGAAACAGCAGTTGTCATTTGCTCCAGGGCATGGCATTATTCCTTTTAGTTTTACTAAACTGTCCTATCTTTTGTGAATTTCCCTTTATTAAACGCTTCCCAAATTATCCCTGTTTGATTGCACAGTCTGTTTTCTGCCAGCACTCTGACTGATACAGTGAGAAAGGAACGCTTAATCACATCAGCCATCCTTTGTGGAAATGAATTATTAAAGCCCTCCCTCACATCAAAAAGCAAAGCTTGAAAAAAAAAATAAAGGATTAATAATCAAAACATATAAAAATGTCAAACATCTATTAAAAAAAGGCAAGCCATGCAAAATTGAAGTGCAGGGACATATCCTACCGGACATTGCAAAGCTATAGGAATAAAGTAGGGTAATACTGGTGTGTGAAAAAGACATAGTTTTATAGTCTATTGATTGATCAGATACCTTAAACTACCTACCTACTAACAACAATTAAAAATATTAGAGGAGAGATTTAAAAAACGATTGAAAACATATTTCTGGCCAGGCAAGAGAAGAAGGAATTGGCAGGGTGAAAAAGGGCAAGCCAGACTCTAGGGAAGGCAGCGAGCTCTTAGTCTGCCTTCACCATCTTTCTGAACTCAAGGGCCGGGAGCATCTGCTTTGATGGTCGCATGGGACTCCAGAGATAGGCAG
Organism: Piliocolobus tephrosceles; assembly: GCF_002776525.5. Lineage (NCBI taxonomy): Eukaryota > Metazoa > Chordata > Mammalia > Primates > Cercopithecidae > Piliocolobus > Piliocolobus tephrosceles. Next base: position 735,051 of record NC_045441.1, read on the forward strand.
TAAAGCCTATTGGTTTTTACAAAGTGGGAAGCTCCAAAGAGGTTGCTGAATAAAGTTGGAACCCTGAAGTCTGTATTGTAAAAGCTGGATGAGAAAGAAATCTCTGTGTAGAAGAGAGAAGGAAACAAGCCTTAACTCATTGGAGTAGCAAGGAAAGCGCTTCTCTGAGAACTGATGACCACCAGAGGGCGTCCCACAGGTCTTCCCTGCACATTCCTGCTATCCTGCTGGGGAGGTCCAAAACAACCTCCAGCAAACAATTTAACGTGGTCTGCAAGTAGTTGTGTACCCAGGCAACTGGCAAAAACAAATACAACTCCTCTCTGGAGGAAAGCAGCTTCTACCCAATATTCAAAGCATTACTGAAGGCAACCAAACAGGAAAACAGGTAAAGGATTATCAGGCGACTCACAGGAGATAAAATGTAATCTCGATTATGAACTAATCTGTGTAACTAGCCTAGAAAATTGCCTGACATGTAATAAGTGCTAAGTAAATGTTAGCTGTGATGATGCTGATGATAATGATGATGATTTCAAGGCTTTTTAATTCTCTCCTATTAATTGATTTCTCTTGCTTTGTTAATATCACACCATTTTAATTAACACTGTTTTCATATTGTAAACATTTAAAAATATTCAGATTTTTTCACTGTTCTTTTTAGAAGTTTTCTTACATATTTTATGGGGTTTTAGGATTAGCTTGTCCCTGAAAAATCATGTGTGAATTTTGATTAGGATAGGGGTTACCTTTACAGATTACTTTGTTAAAAACTGACATCTTTACAATATTGAGTCCTAGCATTTCCTAACAGGGTATATCTTTTCATTTATTTAGGCTGCTTTTATGTCCTTTAGTAAAGTTTTATAGTTGTCTTCCTAAAGATCTTGCCACTGTTTTTTAGTTTTATACCCACTTTTCCATTTATGTTGCTTTTTCCTATTAAATGTTTAAATCGGCTCTTTTGAAGGTGTAAGAAAGCTGTTGAGTTTTGTGTTCACCTTGTATGTTGCCCCCTTGCCAAAATCCCTTATTTTTTCTGATTGCCTCTGATTTTCTAGGTGAATAATCATATTGTTTGTAAACTGCGATGATCATTTCCTTGTGAATATTTCTGTCTCTACATTTTTATCTTATTGCAATCCCTGAACCACTACAATGCGGGATCTGAACAAGTGGAACAGATATCCTTGTTTTCTTCTTCATTTTAATGGCTGCTTCTAGTATTTTACCATTAAATGTAATATTTTCTCTAAATTTCTGATACATACCTTTTATCAGAATTTGCTAAGCATTTTTGTTAGGAATGGGTGTTGAGTAGTATTAGATGATATTTATTTCAGTCTCTGATAGTCACATGATGTTTCTCCTTTAATACATTACTACAGTAAATTCTTTGGAACATTTCTTTTTTCTCTTCTTTATCATTAAAATGTTTATGTATACTTTGGATAAGCTCTACATGGCCACAATACTTGGCTAACATTTTAAAATGTGTTTTTACTTTTTAACTGATACATAATAGTTGGACGTATTTATGGGGTACATGTGATCTTTTGATATATGCATACAATGTGTAATAAATCAGGGTAATTGGGATATCTGTCACCTCAAACATTTATCATTCATTGTGAATGGAGCTGTAGTAAACATGGGACTGCAGGTCATCTATTTGATAGACTAATTTCATTTCTTTTGGGTATATACCCAGCAGCGGAATTGCTAGATCATATGGCAGATCTTTTTTTCAGTTTCCGAAGGAACCTTCATACTTTTTCCCATAATAGTTAGTTCTACCAATTTACATTCTCACCAATAGCGGATGAGCATTCTTTTTCTCTGCATCCTACCCAGCATTTGTTATCTTCTGTCTTTTTGATCATAGCTATTCTATCTGGGGTGAGATGAAATCTCACTGTGGTTTTGATTTGCATTTCTTAATGATTAGTGATATTGAGCATTTTTTCCCTAGACATGGTGGCCACCTGCAGGTCTTCTTTTGAGAAATGTCTCTTCAGATATTTTGCCCATTTAAAAATCAGATTATTTGCTTATTTGCTATTGAGTTGAGTTCAGTGCTGGGTTCCAGTGTGGTAGGGCTGGCACCGAGTTCTAATGCCAAGTCCCACACTCACTCTGCTGTCCCTACCCCAAGCATAGGTGTTTTTCTCTTCAGGTTGTGCTGCCTGGGGATGGGGTACCAGGTTGTAGGTAATGTGAGACTGTCCTTCCCACCCCTTAAATGCATCTTTTCTTGTTAGGCTAAAAGCAGGTCCTGTGATCTCCCATTTGATTTTTAGCTGTTAGGAAAATGCTTTCTTGTATGGGTAGTTGTTCATTTTGATGTTTGTGCTGAGGGGATAATCTTTGGAGAGTTTTGTGTTTTGTTTTGTTTTGTTTTTAAGCCATCTTGCTCCACCTTTCTGGTAATTTTTAAACTTTAAAATACTATATTTAAAAGTGTTCCATCTGTATTCCTAAGTGCTATTCCCACCTAAGTGTGTTTTCTTACTGTATCTGTGAATCCAACTATGGTGGCTTTCCAAAATGTCTTAGGTTTTTAAAAAATATTTTTCTTTGTCCTGTTAGGACAGTTTTTATAATATTGGTTTTATCTATTTTTTGAAGATTTCAAAAACTCTTCATTAAAACCATATATGCTTAGTGCTTTTTTTTTTTTTTTTCCTGAGTTAAATTATTACCTGTAATTTTGATTTCTTCTATGGTTATTTGGTCTGTTTTTTTTTTCTTATGCAAATTTTATAACATTCTTCTAGTATCTGTTTTGCCTAGCTGTTAATATTAATTAAAATTATATGGAGTTAAATTTTAAATCTGTCATATCTGAAGTTATGTTTTCTTTTCCATTTCTATTGTACTTTATTTGGATCTTCTTTATTTTCTCTTAGTTAGACTTGGCAAAACTTAGCCAGTTTTGTGGGTCATTTCAAAGAACCTGGGTTTCAGATGTCCTGGTATTTTTGTTTGGTTTTCTAATTCATTTCTTCTTTTATCTCCAATAATTTATTCTACTTTCCTCTTTGGTTTTGTTTTTTCTCCCCTAATTTTCTAAGTTATAAACTAAGTTTACTTATTTTCAACCTCTTGTGTTTTCTGGCAAATGCATTTTATGCTATGATTTTTTCTGACCCTGCTGTGGCTGTTTCCCAGTCTTCATTTTATAAGCTTTAATTGTTATATATGTGTGATGAAAATGGAAATTTTTCTATCAGTTTTCTTTCTTCATCCCAAAACACAAGTAAGGTGTTAAATTTCAATAAGTAGGTAGATGTAGAGATGGTAGTTTTTTAGCCACATTTTGATTTTATCCTATTACATTTATTTTAAAAGATTTGGAAGACTTCCATTTTTTGAATTTGTAAATATATCCTTTTGTCCTAACGCTTTGTAATTTTTATGAACATTTCATATGTTTGATAAGAGGGTACATTACTCTGTGTCTCTCTTAACTCTCTTATTCTCTACCAGTTTATCTTTTATAAATATTAAAACTATTATTAAGTGCGTAAAGTTTATATTTGCTTTGCTAAGATTGTATTAGCTATCTTTTTATGGTCTGGAACAGAGACTGGCAATTTTTTCTTGTAAAGGGCCAGATGGCTTCTGTCAAAACCACTCAACTCTGCCATTGTGTTGTGAAAGTAGCCTTACACAATATGTAAATGCAAGTACAGCTCTGTTCCAATAACATTTTATTTATAAAAACATGTGGCAGGCTAGAATTGGCCCACTGTTCTTAGTCTGCCAGCATAAGCCTTACGACACTCTGAAATTTAGATATTAAGTTTATGTAATATCGTATATGTCTGTTAACCTTTTGGGTAGAAATTTGTTGAAAATCATACAACTTTACCCATTGTTTTGGTATTTCTGGTATTCTCCCTTTTGAATTACTGTGGAAAATCCTTATTTTTCTAAAACATCATACTTAACATTAATGCTTGCATTCTCAACAAGGACAATATTGTGAAAATCGGTTTGGGTCAGGGGGAGGCGAAAAAAAAATCTTAGAAATTACAATGGCGGCTCATTCTAGTCATCCCAGCACTTTAGGAGGCCAAGGCGAACAGATCACTTGAGCCCAGGAGTTCAAGACCAGCTTGGGCATGGTGAAGCCCTGTTGCTACCAAAAACAAACAAACAAACAACAGAACCCCAAAAAATTAGCTGGGCAAGGTAGCATGCACCTGTAGTCCCAGCTATTTGGAAGACTGAGGTAGGAGGATCAGTTGAGCCCAGAAAGTTGAAACTGCAGTGAACTGTGATCATGCCACTGCATTGCAGCCTGGGCAACACAGCAAGACCCCATCTCAAAAAAAAAAAAAAAAAAAAAAGAAAAGAAAAGAAATTACAATGCCTAGTGGCTCTCCAAAGCTCTACCCGACAGATTCATGCCTTAGCAGTTATTTACAAGCCTAGGATTTTGAGCAAGAAAGGTTCCTTTGGGGGTTGATCATGAAAAATAGGTAAGGTATTCAAGTTTATTAATGTAATGCTCTTTTAAGTGTTTGTAGCATCTGTGTCTGTGGTACTGTTGCTGCACATTTTGCTTACTCCTACTTTTGCAATTTGTATTTTCTGTAATTCTTATTAGACTAGAGGCTTGTCTCCCCCATACCTTTCAAAGAAGTCTCTTGGTCTAATTTTTCAATTCAACTCTTGTCCAGATTCATCTGTTTACCTTTTATCTTTACTTTTCCGTTGCTGTGTGTTTTCTGATGCCTTTAATTGAATGACTAATTTGTTTTCTGCCTCCTGTTCCCCCTGCCCCCCCCCCCCCCAGTTTTATGCTGTGTCTTTTCCTCTAATTATACATCTGGGTTTATTTGCTTTTTTCTTTCCTTTTTCTGTGTTTTTTCTTTCTTTAACTTCTTTTCTTGATATGCAGTGTCCTTACTGTCATTATTTTCTAAAGATTTTATAATTGCTTGTTTGGCCTCTTTGAGACATGCTTTCATATTAGTGGAGGATTTAAAAACTATTTCCCTTCTTTAGCTATTTTTGGTTTGTATTTTTGTCCTGAATTTCAGTTTTTATTGCATTATCTTCAGAGGCTGTGAACCTTGTAATTAATCTTCTTTTGACTTGAGGCTTAGTTTGGCATCATATGTCATCAAGTTTCATAAGTGTTCCATGATCACAAAATGATGGTTGAAGTCCCTTAAAATGCTCATCAGTTAGGATGCTTTCAGTTTCAGGTAATGAAAAATCAACCGAAAATGGCTTGAATAGAAAGAACTTTTATTATCTACATAATAAGTCCTGAAGTAGGGTAATTTTAGAGACTGTTAACTAGGAGCCTCAGTAGCATCATCAAAAACCTACGTTCAATTCTTCCTTCTCAGTGTGACAGCTTGGACTTGTCTGGTAGGCTGGCTGTCCTCAGGGTCTCAGGATGACACTCACACGAGAAGTTGCGTGTCTCCTTTCTAGCACTTCTCTCTTTCCCTTCGTTCTTCCCTCTTGTGTGTGTGTGTGTCATTCACAGAAGTTTCTCTTAGATCCACAGATCTTTCAATGAGTGGAATGCTGTTCATGTCCATTCCTAAACCAGTCGTTGGGAATGATATCGCCAGGGATAGTAGAGTGCAATGTTGATCCGTGGCTTGAGGGCCAGCCCAGGCTAGCGGTACAGAGTGGGTAGTATTCTCTCCCTGCAGACACAGCTCCTGGACCCAAGTGAACAGAATCAAAATTCTCACTGAGTTTAAGGCTAGGGGTGGGTCAGGCAGGTACAGGGAAGGCAGTGAGGCAGGCACCAGTAGTATCATCTACACAGTTGAATACTTTGTCAGCCATAACAATGTGCATACAATCCACACACTTCAGTTGGGATATTTATTCCTTCAGCTGTCACTTAAGCATCTTTTTTGACTCTAAACAATTGAGCTTATCCTGGAAAGTTTCCAGTGATTTTTTTCTTAAATAAGTAATTGCTGCAGCGCTGAGAAATGATTACTATAAAATTCTATTCCTGTTAATATATCAGATGTATATTTTTACCATTTTCTTTATAATTCAGAATTTTAGGATTTTGAGCAGCCAGACATTGTGTGGTCTTTATTGTTCATCCAGCATTGAGCCCTGAACTTCCAGAAACTAATGATTGGTAATAATGAAAGGTGCGTATTTGGAAACAGATGGAAGTGTAACTCAAGATGTGATTAGCTACCCAGTTTGTTTTTATTACAATGTTATTTTTTTCCTGCATATTTGTAATCCAGGGAAAGCCTCTAATATGAAAAATAAAGTAGCTTTTTTAAGGCAACGTATAAAAAATAATTGGTTTAACAGCATTGTGTGAATACAGATGAGATGGTCCTATTAAAATTTGATCACAAAGTATACTTGGTAAATGCAGCAAGATTCATGCCAACTAATTACTAGTTAAAGTTTGGAGTAAAATGCTGAATTATGGGATGCTGTCATGTCACTAAATGAGTCCCGTCATGAAGAAATGATATTGCCAATGACACGTGAAATAGTCAAAGGCTAATACATTTGGAGAATTGTCAAGATGGGTTTTTTTTCTTTTCCCTCTCTTATGTTTACTGGTTATTTGTTTGCATTTTTGTTGAGAGAATACACAGAAATGATCTACTGTCACTTGCTTTCAAGCTGGAATTATTCTCTTCATGTTTAGGCGTAGGTACCAATTAAGTGAAAATAAATCTGTCTTAAGTGAAACTATTACTGCTAGTCTAGTATATCTTGTAACTGCTAAGTCTTGTAACTGCTAAGTTCTGTACTTTGCATCCAGGTAATGTAATGTGAATGATGGATTATTAAGTTCTTTTCGTAGGAAATAGGCATATTTTAAGTTAATGGTCCTTATCACTGATACCAATTAGCAGAAGAGAAATGTATTCCCTGGATTTACATTTCTTAATAGTACTTTCAAGATTGCTTTGTTACTTTGGGGAAAGGGGTATGAAATTTGGCCCAGGTGCTGCATCTTGTGTGAAATACATTTATTCATTCATTAAGTATTTATTGATTGCCGGTCATATTTAGTGATATGCCGGTCATTCCGGTGTTCTGTATATCATTTTAAAGATGGCCATTCATTCTTCTCTGATATTTCTTTAAATATCTTATTTTTTGTGTCAAGAACTTACCTTGTAGAATTCTGTGGCTTCCCGCCACTTCCATTTAGCTTTATATCAAGGATAGAATTCGGTATGAACACATGAAGACCCGCGTGCTCAAACAGACTAATTGAAATGGTTGAATGGGAAAGAAAATGTTCCCTTGAATCCTCATCTTTCAGTGAGGCCAGACAGATGTGGAGGGGCCCCTGAGCCCCTGCACTCCTGGCTTACAGTCTCAGGCTATTGGAGGGAGCCACACATCCCACATTTCGGTAGAGTCCCAGATTCTCCATTTAATATATACTCTCCCCTTCCTTGGGTGTTCTTGGAACTCTGGTAGAAGACAGGGAGAGGGTAGATTCTTCCTGCCCTCCACATGCACAGGCAAACTAGTTTCTGTTAGACGTTCACTCCGTGTAACATTCACCCCGGTTGCAATGGTGATACAGCTACCTTCAACAGACTGATCACCTTGCCTGTGCCGTGTGCCCTGTGCACATTTACTCAGGTCCTCACAGTAACCTCCAGAGAGGCGTTATCCCATTTTATAGATGACAGCAGAAAAAGGTTAAGGATCTTGTCATTGAACTGCCCAGTAGAAGTTCAAGCATACGCTCATGGAAACTGATTTTATGGAAGTCTGTACCCTCTAGGGATCTACAGTTAGATTCCCCTCTAAGGTCTAAGGTGTCTAGAATTGCTGAGGAGCCCATCTTCCTGAAGCACCTGTGCTGTGTTGTATTGTAATCACCTGGGGGTGCTTTAAAGCCTGTGAGTAATACTCAGACTTTCTTCTCCAGCCACTTATATCAGAGCATCTTGGGGTGGAACCCAGGCATCAGTACTTTGCAAAGTTCCCGAACGATGTCAGTGTGCAGTCAAATATGAGACCCACTGGTTTAGAGCTGTAAACAATGCAGTTGCTACTGTTTTATGGTAGATGTTACAGAAATATGTTGTTGAATTGCCTATAAAATGAATTAAAGATTAGAGCATTTCTTTTTCCCCTATTCATAAACCCTTGTGATAGCAGTCTTCTATAGAAATTACCTATTTTGCCTGATGAGATTTACTTAGAAAGGGAAATAAACAGATAGCTATATCTCTCCTGAAGTCTTTTTGCAGTTACTAATTAAGGCAGTACACACATTCTCAGTTGAGCTAGAACTTTAGCTATTGTCTCTTTGCTCTATTGAAAGTAACCCGAGTGTTACGGCTTTTTAAATGAGCTGGAACAATAAATTCAAAGTTTGGCAAGATAAATACTTTTTCTCATATGCCAACAATTATGTAATCAAAGTATAAAGTAGCCATTTAAATAGTCCTTGCTTTTGAAAATAATTTCAATTTAAAAATTAAAAATAGTAATTAACATTGGTAACAGTATTTTGATGTCCACTTTAGCTGATACAGTAAATACAAGTGCTCATATAAAACATCATTTAAAATCCTCTATCCATATGGAACACGTTACATTTTCTTCCAGTTTACATTGACTTCCTGTTGGTTTCTGAATGCAACTCAAGGTGTTAATTTCATTTTCAAAGACAGATGTTATTTGGCAGGATAAAACTTAAATTTCCTCTAATAGATATTTTTAGGGACTTAGGATGCCAGGGAACTTAGTAAGTGCTTTTTAAAATCTAGAGCATTTTCAAAATGCTCCTTTCTGTTCAGTCCTTCTTCTCTGCTAAAACTGTTATGTGCTAGGGGAGATTTGTGAGTTTTAGAGTAATGTGTTTAAGAAGCCTGACAGAGGAGATCGAGACCATCCTGGCTAACACAGTGAAAACCCATCTCTACTAAAAATACAAAAAATTAGCCGGGTGTGGTGGCGGGCGCCTGTAGTCCCAGCTACTCAGGAGGCTGAGGCAGGAGAATGGCGTGAACTGGGGAGGTGGAACTTGCAGTGAGCTGAGATTGTGCCACTGGACTCCAGCCTGGGCAACAGAGCGAGACTCCATCCCAAAAAGAAAACAAAAAGCGAAAAAAACAACAAAAAAACCTGACAGATGTCGTGAAATTGGGGGACACTAAATAAAAGAGTGGACAGCAGTGGCGGGACAACAAGCAGTTCTTCGTCAGTGTTCTGTTCCTCAGCACAGCCGACTTGGTCCTATATCTCCACAGTCCACAGGTAACAAGTGCCCCGTTGCTTCCTGGGTGACTGATGCTCTCTCTGTTACATAACATCCTGACATCCTGTTAAGTGTGTAGTTATTGAACAAAGTCCCAACTCGTTGGCAATAATAGCAAACAGAACGAGGCAGCTATTTAGCTTTCTCTTCTTGATTGAACACAGGACATTAATTTGGCTGTTAGTTGACTAATGACTGAAATTTTCATAAAGATAGGAAAACACTAGGCATTTGAGATTCATATAATAAGTAGCTTATGCATGTACTGGATTCAAAGAGAAGATTTAAATATATGTCTGTCCATCTGTCTCCTTACCTATCATCTAAGTATCCATTCAGGACATTTCTTTGCACTAAACTCTACCTCAGTTTTTAATCTCTAAACTCAGAGCTCAGTCCATTGATTTGCTGTATTCATCAGATTTTAATGGATACTATAGTTTTGTTCTCAAAGAAAATTAAAAATATAACTTCTAGTGTGGTGTACTGTTCTTACTGCAGAGTATTATTTCTTTTGTTTTTAATTTACATGTATTTACTAGGAAGTGCCCACACTGATAGTCAGTATTAATCAAGAAATGTGACTTTCTTGGACTATTATTTAACTAAAGAAAAGCAGAATTATAGAAAAGAATGTTAGGAATGTTATCTTCATGAGTCAGGGCTTTTCCAATGCTAGGGCTTCTCACTTTCAATTTCTGTCTTGCAAGGTTAAAAGAATTATTCTTGTGTTAGCTCACAAATACTGCATTTGATCATCCCTTCTCACTTATGACATACCTTCTGTGACTTATGGAACATTGGATTTGCTTGCGTAGATCAGTCTGAATCTGTCTCTACATGGAATGACCAGATTGAATTGGCACCAAAGTTCCATTGCAAATCCTTTCATCCAGTCTTCCAGTTTGAATTGGAAATACCAATTCAAGCAGCTCACAAGTCATCAAATGTTTCAGTGGTTTCATATAGCCAGAACAGGCAGAAGAATACATTCTGGTATAGACAGTTCACTGAAACCGTTTATCCTGTATTATACCTAGGTGAGTTTTGAAAAGTCTGATTTTTTTTTTTTTTAAGTAAACTCTGATCTCATTTATTTAGAAGTCAGACATGTTCCAAGAACCTAGAAGAAAGCAAAGTGAAACCTCCCTTCTCCCCGCTGCCCCAACGTTCAAAATAGCTATTATAAAGTCATTTTTTATTTCATTAGGAAGACTTTTAGGAGCTTTTATTTTGAATCAGTGTTTCTATTTTATATACAATTTTAATAACTTGTTATATGTTATTTTAATCCAAATTAAAGGTAGCAATTTAGAGATGGGTAGAGCAGGTCATTAGAAATGATTCGGGTATCCTACCTGGAACAGAGTGAAGAAATTTTAATTAGTCTCGGGACATTTAGGGTGGTGGCACATAACTCTGCAGTGTAACAGCGCTTGAATACAATAATGACTTGTAAGGGTATCAACATTACGGGAAGATAATGTTAGAAATTATACCTTGGTGAAAGAATTTTTTTGTTTCCATTTTTTGAGAAATAGGTATAGTGGGTGCACAGTGATGTTATGTGTAAAGTGCTGAATGATTGAATTAGCTCATTAACATATTCATCACTTTAATTACTTAGCATTTATTCTTCCTGTCTGACTGCAATTGCCAACCTCTCCTCATCCCCCAACAATTATGTTTTGTAGACTCTGTTAAAGAAGTCACAGAATATATTGGGAAAAACACTGAAGTCATTCCAATTTTAACATTGTGTTTGAGAGCAAATGTTTGTAAGTTTCGGCTAATTAGGTCACCTCATTGGTTGATTATGCTGTGTAACTGAGGGATATCTACACATGGTTTATTTGTTAAAAACTGATGGTGTGTAAGACGTGATGTGAGGTTTTCTTCACACTCCTGCTCCCATGGTTTCAAATGTGTCTCCTTCTCTCTGTCTGCAACCATGACCTCCCTCTTGAGTTCCAAGCCATTATTTCTTATGGGTTAACGGTTAGTGCAGCTGTTATCTCCTGTAAGAACCATAAACCTGGTGTTGATTCCGTCATCTAATTTCTTCGATTTGTCTCTCTAAAGTGCTGTTACTCTGGGGTATTCCCTGTCTTGGTTAATGACAGATGCCACCATCGGTCAGTCTCTGAAGCTTGAAACTGCAGTGTAACGGCGCTTTTCTTAGTTTCACATCCTCCTGATCATAACATTGTCATGAATCCCTCAGAACTGTAATTTCAGAGAGCCCCCCTCCTGTTCTGAGCTGGGAAACATAATGGTTCTTTTTTTTTTTTTTTTTAAACGGAGTCTCGCTCTGCCACCCAGGCTGGAGTGCAGTGGTGCGATCTTGGCTCACTGCAGCCTCTGCCTCTCAGGCTCAGGTGATCCTCCTGTCTCAGCCTCCTGAGTAGCTGGGATTACAGCCGTGTGACACCGCGCTGGAGTAATTTTTGCATTTTTAGTACAGATGGGGTTTTGCCACGTTGCCCAGGCAAGTCCTCAAATGCCCAGCCTCAAGAGATCCTCCCGCCTCAGCCTCCCAAAGTGCTGGGATTACAGGTGTGAGCCACTGCGCTGGTCTGGAAAACTTGCCTCTGATGGCTGTCCCTGTGTTCAGGCTCTTTGCAACATTGATGATATTACTCGTTTTAAAAATAAAAGTAATGATGTCATAAAGACCGTCACCAACTACTCCGTGTGGTTCCTGCGTCAATCTTCAGTGTTCGCTCCCTCCCCGCCCTCTCCACATGCCACAGGGACAAGAGCAAGTGCTCCTTTGTCCTCGTGGACCAAGTTCGACCACAGCTCTCTGCCTTTGCACCAGCTGGTCCTGTGGCCTGGGTGCTCTTAAAACACTGGAGCCAGGAAGAGAGGATGCCAGCTGTCTGCAGAGTTAATATCGTGTTCTGATGAAGATCTGTTTCACACTTTTCAACGTTTCAGTTCACAAATTCCAGAAGAATTTTGCATACAACTAGAACATACTTACTATATTTTCTCAGTGGCCTGTCACTATAAAATTAAATAAGATCTTAGTTGTAAAACACACGTAAGTGATAAACTTTTTCTCGGGAGAGAGCTGATAACGGTTTTTAAGAGCTTAGACCCTGGAGACACGGAGTGTGATCTTGAATTCCTGCTCTGGTGCTGAGCAGCTGTATGCCTTTAACTTCTCTGTGACTGCTGCCTCCTCATTGAAATGGGGCGAACAGGGGGACCCGTCTCATGGGATCGCTGGAGGGTCAGATAAGTTAGCATATCTGAGGCTCTCAGGATAGTGTCTGGTGTGGAAGCATGTGTATGTTTTAGCTGCTGTTATTATCAGTTTCAATTCCATGGCAGTAGTACTGTTGAGAATCTCACTGTGTATTATTTAACAGATTCTGAATAAAGCCATTGTATCTTCTTTTTATTCTTTATAGATGATAAATAATGTTCCTACAACTCGAGGTACCACGCTGTGTTTTTAACTTTTTTTTTTAGCATTACTGAAAGAAGTTGTATGTATTTTATTTTATTTTGCTTACTAATTATAAAATACAGGGAAAATCATATTGTTTTGCATGAACAAATGAGCTATTTGGAACAGGTTGCTTGGTGAAAGTGAAAATTTAAAACACAATTCAGGTCAAGTATAATATATTGGTTTACACTTAACAGAGTTCATAGTGATTTTCACATGTCTCATTTCTTTTTGATGAAGAATATCTATTCTGACTACTTTACTTCTCTGTTCAGTTTCATTTGTTACATTCTGAAAGTGTAAAACAGCCTGGGCGACAGCGAAACTCTGTCTCAAAAAAAAAAAAAAAAAAACATGGGACATTGGTTAATCAGTTTAGTCTGGTGGAGGTACACAAATTCAAGGTAAATTTGGCTAATTTCTCCTGCAGGCTAGAAGGTAAAATCCTTTCCCCCCACCACAGTTAGGTTAGCAGTGCTTGACGTGATCAGCCTCCTCTTCAGAGGTCACCTGATTTAACTGTGGTTGTGAAGCAGCCAATCCGAATCCCCGTATTTTAATTTCTATCCCTCCACATTCTCAGCACAGAATAATTAAATGATTATAGTTTTTGCTCATGTCATTTTTTCAGCGAAAAATGTTCCCAATATATACATGACAGTTAAAATCGTTCTAGAGAGGAATGTTTATTAACAGACTAGACAGTGCTCATTGCCACAGCGTCATTTTAACCTAAGACTTAACTAAAAATAGAAACCAACCCAGAAGAATGCTGCAACAAGTATGCTACCAGTAAGCAAAGGCAGTGGTTATTCTTTTATTTTTTAAATTGGTTTACCCTGAAGGTAGGCATTCCCGGGGCTGAAACTGTGAAATAAAATGTACGCAAGGGGACCGGTGCTTATAGATTTGTGTGTATAAATGTAGTGTTTGTGGGGAATGTCAAGCTCCGTACTCTTTCTTACATTTTATTTTCTCCTAGATGATGTTTATCCATCTTTTTGTAGCTCTCTGCTGTGGACGTCATTGCACCTTTATTATGAAAGTGCTATGTGTAGCTTTCCAGTCATTGCTATTCTAGAGTGAGTTTCTGAAGCAGCAGGAGAGAGATGATTTCGCAAATTGCAATACGATACTATATATGATCTTGTCTCAACCTGTACCACACATATCTTCACAGAAATAACATTTAATTATGGTAATATCCTCCCTGATATCAGACCCAGTATGGCACCTGTTAAGATTATATTGTTTGTAGTAAGATGGAGTAAAAGTGGTTTAAAAATGAAAGAATAAAATCACATACCTTGATAAACCCCTTAGATGCTATTTAGGCCATGGAGAGCTTTTGATTTTGTTTCCTTTCTTTCTTCCCAAAATAAAAATGCAAACAATAATTTGACAGACAAACACTGTCACACACTGTAACCCTATCTAATCCCCTCACTGCACATCTTAATCCCTGATGGACTTTTCTCAGCTATGTGGGCTATGAGGTTAGGGAGTTTCTGGATGTGATACTTTTTCCAAAGTTTCCCAGTGACAGATGCAGTGACCTTATCACGCAGACAGCTTTATGCAGTTTGACAGTTCAGCCATCTGGCTTGTATCGATCATAATTGATTTAAAGAAACTAGCACTCCCAAAGTTGGCCATTGAAAACCCTAAGGCTAAATTGGTCTATGTTTAATTTGAAGTTTCAAAACTTTATTCTTAAAACTAATTTGGGCCTATTTGTAAAATTGAGCTAGCTTCTCGTCTGTGTGGGGTTTTGGGGTGAAAACACTCCAAGCCTGCCTTGAAAAAGAGTTAACTTTTATGAGAACTAAAGACTACATGTGTACTCATAGACTTAGATTTTGCTAGAGTTTAAAACTTAACGCTGGGCGCAGTGGCTCAAGCCTATAATCCCAGCACTTTGGGAGGCTGAGATGGGCGGATCACGAGGTCAGGAGATCGAGACCATCCTGGCTAACCCGGTGAAACCCCGTCTCTACTAAAAATACAAAAAACTAGCCAGGCGAGGTGGCGGGCGCCTGTAGTCCCAGCTACTCGGGAGGCTGAGGCAGGAGAATGGCGTAAACCCGGGAGGCGGAGCTTGCAGTGAGCTGAGATCCGGCCACTGCACTCCAGCCTGGGCCACAGAGCGAGACTCCCTCTCAAAAAAAAAAAAAAAAAACTTAGGTAGACTTCCGTTCTAGGACTTCAAAAAGTTTAGAAACTTTTAGGCTAGTTTCTTTCTTTACCAGACTTCTAGACGTGAACTCGTTGTCTGACCTTTCTGAGTCTTAGTTTTCTCATCTATAAAATGAGTGATGATAGTAGCTTTCTCATTGCATTTTTGGGAGTATTAAATGATACACGTTAAGTGCTTCACACACTGCCTGGTATATTGTGGGTGACGAAGATTTATTTTACTGATGATCACCACTGCAAATTAGTAGCTACCATTGATAGCTACTGCTTCTTCCTTTCTTGAACTTTTCCATCTGTCGGCTTCCTCTTGTTTTCCTCCAATATCACAGACACAGTTGCTTAGTCTTGTGTGTGTTTCTTCAGCTCTCTGCAGATGTGTTACTGGAATGTCTCAGAATGTTGCCTGTAGGCCTCATCTCCCGCCCCCTCCGCCCCTTTACTCCCTCCATAGATATTCTCATCCACAGTCAAGACTTCAGCATGTACTTGCATGCTGATGACTTCCACATGGTTATTTCCAACTGAAGTCTTCTGGGCTCCTCTGAAAGGCATTTCTTATCCTGCTACATGACACTTTAGGGGACCCAGTGGGCATAAGGGCAAGTAAACATCAATTTGGGAATGCATGCCATTGATCTGGCACTTTTATTGATTAATTGATAAGAATTTGTGGAAATCTAGTTTAATTAAAAACTTTTTTTACACTTTGTGTTTTAAAATCTGATGTTGCCTATCACGCTGTAATACAAATGCATTCAGTAAAGTGTTCCCTTTCTACAACTCTTGATTTTGATGTAGCTGTTGGAATTATTTGTTTGGAAAAACCTGGCTTTCCGAATAGCTGAGATTTTACGCGTTTCAGCAATAATGGTGTCCTTAAGATTGACATCTTTCCAGATTCGTTTTATGTATTGATTTAATTCAATCATTTCTGCAACAGTAACTCGCATACAGTGCCTTCTCAGGCACTAACTTGCTGTATTAAAATAGAATTTATTAATTGACCATTCCTTAATGACTTAGCCATTTTGGTTTTTTGCTTTTTTTTTTTTAATTGTCAGATGTATGCCACATAAAGTATTAAAAATGTGTATTATGGTGTAAAGCATAGCAAAGTTGAACTCCAAACTACCCAACTTCCAGGTTAACAACATCACCAGTGTCTTAGAAGCCCCACGTGTCCCTCCCTCGTCGTTTCCCTCTCTCTCACCCTCAGAGGTAAACACATCATGTTTGCTGGCTCTTCTTTATAGACTAACCACCCCATTGTTTTGCACAAAGCAGTGTATTGTTTTGAAAATGGAGTAACTTGTATACCCACCTCTGTGTAAGGGCACGGCAGTGTTGCCACTGCAGGCTGCTGTAAGAACAGAAACTGAGCTAAGTCTGGGTCTTAGCCAGGTTTCTTTTTTCCTGGAGTTTACCAAAGCCCTTTCTGGGGAAGTTAGTGGCCAAGGGCAAGAATGGGTCCTGGGAAACATGGGGCTTAGCCTGCTCATAACAACTGACAGGGATGTTTTGAGGGTCATGTGTCAGATGTCCGACAGAAATATGTAAAGAGGGGATGAGCACTTCCTTGTTTCCTGTTTCTAAGTTCACTATGAGTAGATCAAAGCAGACCATTGTAGGGTGAAAGGAGTGTCTTCAGCTGATAGTGACATCAAGGTGGGGCTGGGAATTGATGGAGTAGGAACTCCATTAACAGGTGATTAGGGCAAGTAGCTATAGGAATCCTGGTCAGGCTCACTGGGGCATCTTGTCTTCAGGTTACAAAGGTGTTTGTGTGGGTGAGTGGGGTTTAGGGGGGCTTCTGGTGACAGCCGTCAACTTGTCTGTTGAGTCACATTGCTGAAATGTGGGCCTATTCTCTCTACATCCGTTGTTTAGCTCTGATCCTATGATCACATTTCTGTGTGCTTTGAGGATTCCATTTGCTTCTTATTTGTACTGAGTCTCCTTTCTTATATCCCCTATTTTCTCCTTTTCGGATTACTCTTGGGTTAGTGGGAACATGTCATCTTATATCTTAAAACTTCATAAGAAATACATTCTTTGAGATCTTATAAATTCACAAATGTAGACATTTTTTCTACCCTCTTTCTTAGATTTACTGGATAGAGAATTTTTGGTTGGAAATAGTTTTCTTCACTTATTTGAAAGTATTGCTCCATTGACTTCTTGCTTCCGGTGTTGCTATTGAGAAGTTGAGTCATTCTGCTTTCTCATTATTCTGATGTGATCTTGCTGTTTTTCTCTGAAAATTTGTAAGAGTTTCTGTTTTCTCCAGTGTTTTGAAATTTCACAATGATATGGCTAATTGTAGCTCTCGTTTGCCTTTGTACTAGGTACTCAGTGGATTCTGTAAACTTGGAAACAGATTTCTTTTATTTCTGAGAAGGTCTGTAGAGTCATTTCATTAATAACTTCGTCCTTTAATTTTTTCCTCTCCTTTCTTTCTAAGACTCCTATTTGGAGTTTTGCCTCCTATTCTAGTCCTCTGTTTCTTATCTTTTTTTTTTGTTTTTGACATTTTACTTTCTGAGAGATTTCATTTTCCAACTCATATTATTTCTTCTATCATGTTAATTAAGAATTCTTTTTCTTTTTGCAGCGTCCTGTTCTTATTTAATAGATGGAGCATTTTGTTGTATCTGAGAATTTTAATGATGGATTTTTAAAAGTTTTCTCTGCATACTTTCTTCATTATTATTGTTTTGATTTCTAACTTCTCTGTTAAATGCTTTTCTTAGATGACTGTTCATTGTATACATGCTTATAATGCAAAGTGGCAGACTAAAACATTGAAAGTCTTGAGCATGCAGATTAAAGATCTGGGCATATTATTTCATTGCAGGGTAATCTGCTTGAGCTCTTTTCTTGGGGTAACTTTTGTTGGTATCTTTTGTTAGTATCTTTGGAGAATTCCTCTTGGACTGATTAGATTCCCTAGAGAAGACTCCTTCAGTTTTCTGCTTGGCTTTTAACTGTTGTTACTATTCTTTCCTATGTTTTCTCTAACTTGCTATTTCCAACTTGCTATGGGTTAGGGAATCAGGAAAAAGAAAAAAAAAAAAAAACAATCAGGACAATTTCAAAGTAGAACAGTTAGGTTCCGAGTGACAGCCTAAGGGATTGGCCTGTGCATAAAATGCTTTAATGTGTGGAACTTATGGCATTGATTTTGATGACCCAGGAGCATGTTTTTATTTCGTGCTCCTGATTGTATTGTGGAAAGGTGATTTAGTCATATGACAGAATTCTAAGTAGATGAAGTATTAATGCAAATTGTTATAGAGTATTTGTTTTTCCCAATCCATTTCAGTTGATCCACTGCATGTACTTTTCCAGTTA
The DNA here is from genome assembly GCF_002776525.5 of Piliocolobus tephrosceles. Classification (NCBI taxonomy): domain Eukaryota; kingdom Metazoa; phylum Chordata; class Mammalia; order Primates; family Cercopithecidae; genus Piliocolobus; species Piliocolobus tephrosceles. The sequence goes on from NC_045441.1 coordinate 753,308, forward strand.
ATTATAAATTGATTTGTTCATTAATTTGTTCTAGTTACTGGTCCATAATTATAATCTTTTTATTCTTTGTTGAAGTATGTGCAGTATTTTGAACTTTTTCCAGTTATGATGGACTATCAGTATGTTCTCACAAGTAATGGGACACTGTATTTTACAAATATTTATTATTCTTTTTTTTTTTTTTTTTTTTTTTGATACGGAGTCTCGCTCTGTCGCCCAGGCTGGAGTACAGTGGCCGGATCTCAGCTCACTGCAAGCTCCGCCTCCCGGGTTTACGCCATTCTCCTGCCTCAGCCTCCCGAGTAGCTGGGACTACAGGCACCCGCCACCTCGCCCGGCTAGTTTTTTGTATTTTTTTTTAGTAGAGACGGGGTTTCACCGTGTTAGCCAGGATGGTCTTGATCTCCTGACCTCATGATCCACCCGTCTCGGCCTCCCAAAGTGCTGGGATTACAGGCTTGAGCCACCGCGCCCGGCCCAAATATTTATTATTCTTGATGTTCTCTAAGATTCTATATTATGAGCTCTTGTTGACTTACATTTGGAAATGTAGCTATTTGATTCTTATTCTTATTCTTGGTTAATGTTTTGTCCTCCGAGACCAAAGGTGTTTATTCTTTAGAACTTTATATGTTTGTTTTAACAGCTGAATTTCTAGTGATAGGCAAACTTTTAACAAAAATTCCAATTACATATAAGCTTACTGCCATTTGATTTCTATAATTAAAAATATTAATGTTATATGTGGGATTTAGTCAGTTACTATATTAGACAAACGTGTGAGTTAGAAATTCAGGTGTACACAAGGATTACTAATTGGGGCTTCAAAGAATTTTGACATTAGTAAAATTTTTCTTTTTTTCAAAATGTTTCAAATATATTTTTTAATTAATTAATTAATTTTTTTTTAGACAAAGTCTTGCTCTTGGCCCTCAGGTTGGAGTGCAATGGCATGATCTCAGCTCACTGCAACTTCCGCCTCCTGGGTTCAAGCAATTCTCTTGCCTCAGCCTCCCTAGTAGCCAGGATTACAGGTGCTTACCACCACGCCTGGCTAATTTTTGTATTTTTAATAGAGACGGGGTTTCCCTAAGTTGGCCAGTCTGGTGGTCTTGAACTCCTGACCTCAGGTGATCCACCTGCCTTGGCCTCCCAAAGTGCTGGGATTACAGGCGTGAGCCACTGTGTCTGGCCAGGATGATTTATTTTTAATAGCACCCCTAATATATTTAAAGCATGATTGCATATACAAAATTTGGATTTACATACATTTTCAGAACTACATATTTTGTGTAAGTATACACTTATATTTTTTAATTTTAAAAACATTAAAATTTTATTTTGACAATTTTATATGTTATTGGGGTATCGTATGATATTTTGCTGTGTGTTTACGATGTGGAATGATTATATCAGGCTAATTAACAACACATTTCTTACACGGTAGCAGGCTGTTTTTTAGAAATCAGCTTCAGCGCTGGGCGCAGTGGCTCAAGCCTGTAATCCCAGCACTTTGGGAGGCCGAGATGGGCGGATCACAAGGTCAGGAGATCGAGACCATCCTGGCTAACCCGGTGAAACCTCGTCTCTACTAAAAAATACAAAAAACTAGCCAGGCGAGGTGGCAGGCGCCTATAGTCCCAGCTACTCAGGAGACTGAGGCAGGAGAAGGGCGTGAACCCGAAAGGCAGAGCTTGCAGTGAGCTGAGATCTGGCCACTGCACTCCAGTTTGGGCAACAGAGCGAGACTCCGTCTTAAAAAAAAAAAAAAAAAAAATCAGCTTCAGCTTTTGATTTTCTGAATGACCTTGAGCAAATTGTTTACTTGTTCTATAATGTACTTTTCTTGGCCATAAAATTGAGATGAAGATGTTAATGCTGATCTAACCAAATGATTTTGATATCATAGGGATTAATGAACTGTTTGTAAATATTTTGTTGTTCTTAGAGTTGGAATTACACTGGTGATGTTATTAATGTTATGTATTATGTTCACAGTGGAGTAATGATGCCATTGTATTAGCTAATGTTTTAGATTACTTTTAATTAAATTGTATGGAGACATTGGTATGCTTGCTGCAATCTTGTCCTCCTCCACAAATGGCAAGTGAGTATTATCACAAAATACTGAAATTGGACGTAATTTCAAGGTTTTTAAGAATTTGTCAACTCCATGGAAGAAGAAGAAGAAAGAAATTACTCATTAAGACTCAGAAATCTCAGCATCCCTATTTGGAAGAATTGGATTATTTGGCTTATTTATAATACTTCAAAATGATTCATTTTCATCTAATGATGATTGAATCTTGTCAGACACCTTACACAGCTGCGAACATTCTACAAGTTAAGAAAACAACTTCAGGTGGGGTGTGGTGGCTTATGCCTATAATCTCTACAAGTTGTGAGACCAAGGCAGGAGAATTGCTTCAACCCAGGAGTTTGAGACCAGCTGGGCAACATAGTGAGAACCTTCCTCTACAAAAAAATTAAAAAATTAGCCAGTTGTGATGGTGCTGCTTTTAGTCCTAGCTACTTAGTAGGCTAAGGTGGGAGGAACACTAGAGATCAGGGGTTAGAGGCTGCAGTACGCTGTGACCATGCCACTGCACTCCAGCCTGGGTGGCAGAGCCAGACCTTCATATCTTAAAAAAACACACAAAATGCATTTATAGTACCATTAATAAGAATGACATACTTAATACATTTTAAAAAGTTCAAGACTAGTACACTGAAAATTTTAAAATATTGTTAAAAGAAATAGAAGATCTAAGTAAATGGAAAGGCATGGCACGTTTATGGATTGGAAGACTTAATAATGTTAAAATATGTAGATAAAGGCCAGGCACGGTGGCTCATGCCCGTAATCCCAGCACTTTGGGAGGCCAAGGCGGGTGGATCACAAGGTCAGGAGTTCAAGACCAGCTTGACCATGTGGTGAAACCCGGTCTCTACTAAAAATACAAAAATTAGCCAGGCATGGTGGCACGTGCCTGTAGTCTCAGCTACTCAGGAGGCTGAGGCAGGAGAATTGCTTGAACCTGGGAGACGGAGGGCGCAGTGAGCCAAGATCGTGCGATTGCACTCCAGCCTGGGTAACAGAGTAAGACTCTGTCTCAAAAAAAGAAGAATTGTCCTTAAAAATTATAGGTTGTATGTACTTTGTCAGAATAAAGTAGGAATGTTACTTTTTTCATAATCTCTCTTAGGTCAGTTGAATATTTTAAAGTATAACCTGTGATATCTGTTTTTGCTTTGCTAATTAAACCTATTTTTTTTTTTTTTTATCTGGGGTTTACAATACACATCTGTAATTTATTGTTCAACAGATTGAGACTGGGTTTCACTCTGTCACCCAGTTTAGAGTGCAGTTGCATCATGAGAGGTAACTGCAGCCTCAAACCCCTTGGCTCAAGCAATCCAATCCTCCTGCCTCTGCCTCCCAAGTAGCTAAGACCTCAGGTGCATGCCACATCTGGCCAGTTTTTGAAATCTTTTTGCAGGGATGGGGTCTCACTCTGTTGCTTCTGCTGGTCTCAAACTCCTAGACTCAAGCAGACCTCCCACCTAGGCCTCCCATAGTGCTGTGGTGATAGGCATAAGCCACTGCACTTGGCCTATTGTTTATCTTTAAATAATATATCTCTTAACATAAAATATAGTATGCCTAAAATAGTATATAGTTGGCCCTTGAAAATTCAATGGGTTTGAATTGCATGGATCCACTTCTATGCTGATTTTTTTCAATAAGTAAACTCAGCCCTCTATGTCTGTGGATTCTGCATCCACAACCAAAAGTGGCTCAAAAATACAGTATTCCTGGGATGCAAAACCTGTAGATGTGGAGGACTGACCTTTTGAGTATGCACATTCTGCAGGGACAACTGCAGGACTTGAGTATGCTTGGATTAGTAGCCATGGGAGGTCCTGGAACCAATCCCCTTTGGATACCAAGGGAAGACTGTGACTTTTATTTTTTCCTTCTGCCCCTTGTGCAATTACTGTTATGCATTTTATATTTTATAAAGCTCTACAGTACAGTTTTATTTTTGCTTTTAACTGTCAGTTTTCTCTTAAATTTAAAAATAAGAAAAACTTCATTTGTAGACACCCACATTTACCATTCATCGTATTATTTCTTTTTGTAGATGCAAGTTTTCATCTGACAACACTTTCTCTTTGCCAGAAGAACTTCTCATAGCTTTTCTTGCAGTTTAGATCTTCTGTCAACTAGTTCTCTCAGCTTTTGTTTGCTTGAAAAAAATTTTGGTTCTATTTTTCAATGACGTTTTCACTGTATGTAGGATTCCAGGGTGGTAGTTTTATTTATTTTTTCCTGAACTTTGAAGATGTTCTTCCATTGTCTTCTGGCTTATATTGTGTCTGATGAAAAGTCAGTAATAACTCTTACCTATTCCCCGTGTAATTTGTATTTATTCCCTCTGGTTGCTTCTATTTGTCACTAGTTATCCAAAATTTCATTATGTGTGTTGTTATATTTTATTTGTTATTATTCTCTTTTAGGTTTCATCTTTCAAATATATGGTTTTATGCTTTCATGAAATATAATTTGCCAAATTTTTAACATTATATTTTCAAATGCTTTACTCTCTTGACTCTGATGATTCTGATGTACTTTGATGACATGCATATTATATTATCATATATTGTTTGCTGTTTTCCATTTTTTTTTTTTTTTTTTTTGAGACAGAGTCTTGCTCTGTCGCCCAGGCTGGAGTGCAGTGGCCGGATCTCAGCTCACTGCAAGCTCCGCCTCCCGGGTGTACGCCATTCTCCTGCCTCAGCCTCCCGAGTAGCTGGGACTGCAGGCGCCCGCCACCTCGCCCGGCTAGTTTTTTGTGTTTTTTAGTAGAGACGGGGTTTCACTGTGTTAGCCAGGATGGTCTCGATCTCCTGACCTCGTGATCCGCCCGTCTCAGCCTCCCAAAGTGCTGGGATTACAGGCTTGAGCCACCGCGCCCGTCCTGTTTTCCATTTTTACTGAGAGTGTTTATTTCTTACAGTCTTCCTCCCCGTGCTCCCCATGTTTCAGTTTGTGTAGTTGCTCTTGCATTGTCTTCAGATTCACTGATCTTTTCTTCTCCTATGTTTGTATGCATTTAAGTATATCCAGGGAGTATTCCAGTTCAGGTGTTGTATTTTTCAACTCCAGATGTTTGATTTTTTCCTGTACTTTATTTAAATATATTACATGTCTTGTTGTTTTTTAAATAAACACACACATTTATTCATTCGAATTCCTTCCTTTTTAATTCCATCATCTCTATTGTTACTATATCTGTTTATATAGTCTGATTTTTCTCTTGGTTAAGGGCTGCATTTTCCTTTAGAAAGCTACCTTACACGTATATCAACTTAGTCTCTTCAAGCCTAGGTTTTGAGTTTTGTTTGGTGTGTGAACTGTGTATGATCATAGGGTTTGTTTAGCCCTGTCCTGACACCTGGTCTTCTAGGGTTTCTGCTGAATGCCCGAGGTGTTTACCGAAGTTCCAGTGGGACTCTAATGTCTTCAACATGGTGTGTACTTCAGCAGTTATCCAGCGTAGTTATCTCCAGTAGTTGTTTTTTTGTGTTGTCTCTTGAAATCTCACTCTACACATGTGCAGCATAGTATTGGGACAAAAATCAAGGGGACCTGTATGCAGATTTCTGGACCTCTTTCTCCATAGAACTCCTTCGGTTTTTGTATTCTCCCTTCAAATTGCTCTGATCTCTGTGTTCTCATCTAACAAGACCATTGTGCTTTTTTGGGGTACCCAATCCCTACAGCGTGGTGCAGTAAATGCTCAGGCATAATACTCTAGTGTCAGGAAATAATCGTTTCCCATATTCTGCTTTCTGGTTGTTGACTGCAGGAAGGCTGATCTAGTGCTAGTTACTCTACAATGGCTGACATTCCCCTCTATATTATTATTTAACCTGTTATTTTTTAATCCATTAATGCGGAAACGTTTCTATCTTTGCTGTACTCTCACGTGCAGAACAAAGCCTGACACATTGTAAGTGCTTAGTAGGCATTTACTGAGTGCTGTATGCAGTACATTGTCTCTCCCTTTCTCCTGCATGGTCAGTTTCTCCTTCAGTGTGGACTCCCTCCAATTAGCGTTGGAGTATGTGTTAGTCTCCCTTTGTCTTAAACAGCCGTATCGGGACCTGCCTTTATCTAATTCCCAACCTGCTTCAGTCTCGCTTTCATCCAGCAGTTCCGTTGCAGTAGCATTCACAAGTGTTATTCACGACTCCCCTATGGCTTAGACCTATCTCGCTCTTCATCTCCCTTGATTCCTGGTGGTATTTGACACTGCTGACTGTTCTGTAATTCTCTTTTCCCTGAGTTTCCTGACCCTACATTTTCTACTTGTATTTTCCTTCTGGCTGTCCCTTTGTCTGGCTTCTGTTTCTCTGACCAGGTATTAACCGCTGGTGATAGTTGGGGTGTTGTCCATTGTCCTTGTTGTTCTACATACTGTTTGCTTGTAATATCGTACACTTCCAACCTTAAATTACCATCCAGAAGCTGGTGTTTTCTGAATATATGTATTTTTTTCTGGTTTGAGATTCATGTAGACAATTGGCCGTTGACTTTTCTGTCCCTGAAGCTCTCAGAAGTATGCCCCAAATTAAGTTAATCATTACTCTTGTCTCTCTGACATCATCATTCTTTTTCTTTTTTCTTTTTTTTTTTGGAGACAGAATCTTGCCCTGTTGCCCAGGCTGCAGTGTAATAGTGTGATCTCAGCTCACTGTAACCTCCGCCTCCTGGGTTCAAATGATTCTCCTGCCTCAGCCTCCCGAGTAGCTGGGATTACAGGCATGCACCACCAGGCCCAATTAATTTTTGTATTTTTGGTAGAGATGGGGTTTTACCATGTTGGCCAGGCTGGTCTCAAACTCCTGACCTCAAATGATACACCCGCCTGGGCTTCCCAAAGTGTTGGGATTACAGGTGGGAGCCACCCCGCCCAGCCTTACATCATCATTCTTGAGATTGCAATTTAGATTGCTCTAATTTCAAGAGACCTTTCCTAATTCTCCAAACTGTTCTGTACTTTTTCCATCTTAACACCTCCAGCCCTAGTATTGAAATTGCCTTGTAGTGCGCATTGCCCCAAACCTGTTCATTTCCCTCACTAGGCGTGAAATTCTTTGAAGGCAGGAATGGCTGCTATCAGTAGGTGCTCAATAAATATTTGTGGGTGGATAAATGAAGGAATGAATGATATTATAGGAAGTGACTATTTTATTCAATGCAGGATATAGTTCTTAAAGGATAAACACATCTGCACTGTTTTAGTAGAATGTTCTAGTAATATCTGTGGCAGTGATGGTGGGTCATAGCAGACAGGCAGCAGTTGTGAACTCAGCATATCAGGGCAGCCTAGGGAAGGGTGTCTGTGTGTGTGTGTACGTACATGCGTGTGATACTCAGACACACAGACATCCACCCATCTTAGGTGTCAGAATATTAAGTAAGATGTAGTTGTGTTAGACAATGGAATCTTGCACCGTGACTTGACCCCCAGGATACCACTTCTGTTACAGATGCTTGGGAAGGGGCCCTCCAGTTTTCCTGTTTGTGTTGGATTTCAAATATTCATGATATGAGCTTCTCAACCTAATCCTGGAGCCAGAGCTGCTTGGGTTTGAATCCCAGCTCTGGCAACATGTGACCTCAGGCAAATACCATTACTTTTCTGTGTGTGTTTCCTCAGTTGTAGGACAGGGTAATGATAATACACAACTTCTTAGAGGTAATGTCTGTAAAGCAATTAAAGGGTGCCTGGCACATGATAATAGTAGATAAATAGCAATTAGCTATTTAGCTAAATTTAATAATTTAGCATTATTTAAATAAATGGGATTTATTAAATACAACCACAATGTTTGGGGCCGTTCTGTTGCCTCCATTTTACAGATCCCAGAGTGAGACCCAGACAGCTGAGTGTTACGAAGAGTCCCTGCAGTGGCAGAGCTGGTCTGTCTGTCTGTAGACGCCTCTTCCTCAGCTGTGCTTACCTGCATCTTCACTCAGCACTTAACCTCTGTTTACTGTCACTGGGCAGGCTCAGAGAGCAGCAGCCAGTCATGGGTGTTTTCTGCCTTTGGCCCTGCAGAGGATTTCTGTAAGAAAAGCAACACGACAGAGAGAGCCCCCCCAGGACAGAAAATGAGTACTTGGAGTCTAAATTATAGAGAATAGAATGATAAAATCAGTAGTTCTCAGTTCAGACTGCACATTAGAACCACCTAGTGGGCTTTTAAAATATACAGATGCCAGGGCTTCACCCCAGACTAATTAAATCAAGGTCTCTGAGTCATGAGTAACATTGGTGGGTGGGGGCCAAGGACTTTTCAGGGCTCCCCAGGTAGTTCAAATATGCAGCCATGGTTGACAACCATTGACTTAGAGCTGGGAGGGGGCTCACTTATTATCTTGTTCCTCCAGGGTTTCCTAAGTGTCGACCTTATCAAAAGTAGATCTGACAGTGTGTTCCCAGTGCCTGGACCTGGATATTTTTTACTTCAGCTGTAATTCAAACCATTATGCACTGCTGGTCATCGTGGTGAGGGAGGAGCAGTGCACAAGGTGATGAGGAAGCCAGTCTACCTCAAGGGGTTTAACATTTCTTAGGAAAGCGGTATCTGAATACTAGGATTATTCTGTAAGCGACTTGCACAGACGTTCTGCTGCCACAGTAGGTATTACTGAATAATGTGGCTGCTCCAAGTTTCTTAGTTACGTTCCATGTAGTTGTGGGTCAGTGCCAAGGCACTCGGTCTCCTAAAGATTCTCAGAAAAATCACTGACGTGAGGCAGATTAATAGGCAAAAAGGCATGGGATTTATTTAATGTGTATACATGGGAGCCCTCAGAATGAAGACCCAAACCCCAAATGAGGAACAAACTTTTATGCCCTTTTGAGGTTACAGAAAGAATACAGGCTCAGAGAATGGCCCAAGACAGGTTTTAGTGGCAAGACAAGTAATGTGAGGGAAGAAGTGGGAGGCGTGGCTAGCAAAGGTGGTCTTGTTATACAGATGAAGCCTCAGAGATAGCAGCCCTCAGAGAGAATAGATGATAGATGTTTCTTTTCAGACCTTTAAAGGCTGCAGACTCTCAGGCTCTCCTAGATCCAAGAAAGGCCTGGATACGTTCATGGAGATTCTCTGTAGATGTAAATTACCCTGACAAAAGATGATATTCCGGAGGCACTTCTGTCTGCTGGCCCTGCAGCAGCCATTTCAAAAGATGTCAAATTAAAATATTTTGATTTTGTTCCGTGGGAAGCCATCAGAACGAGAAGAAACGAGATCAAACAGCAAAGAATGGCCTTGGCTGCTGCCTTGAAGAGTGTAGGGGGACGAGGGTGAAAATGGAGGCTGTCGCAGCAATCTAGACAAAAGGTGACTGTGGCTCGGTCATCTTGGAGAGTAGAGCCAGCAGGATTAGGATTCCACAGTCTGAGAAGGGAATCAAGGATGACTCCATGTTACAATTGTTTCTGCTAATGTTCACCGTAGTCTGTGTCTGTTAATAGGTGATTTAGAATTTTATGTTTTCCTTCTTGGTTCCTTACAAGATAATTTAGTAGTTCTGAAAACTTTTCTCTAATTAGATTATTTTTGGTTTCTTTTTCGATGCAGAATAATAACTTTACCTATTTACGTGTATTGAGATTTTGCATTTGATTTCAGTGCTAAAGATTTTAGATAAAGCTCTAATTCAAAAATAACCTGGATTCTTGGAAGCTTAAATTATTTAAAGTTCAGTAAGTAGATTATTTAGGTCATTTTACTTACTTTAGTGCTTTACATTAACATTTTCCTGTTTAATGAACATTTAACTAATTAGGAAAATTTACTAATCAAATTGTCAGACTCTGTTAAATGGCTTGTCAAAATGTTTGTTTAGCAATTATTCCTGTCTTCTTAACATTGTGGATCTTTCTAACTCTCTAGTTCAGTTTTTTTCTGGGTAATTGTGTTAAGTGGTACTATTTAGCAATTATTTTAAAAATTCTTTATTATGAAAATAAGTCAGTGTGGACAATTAATAAAGCATAAAAACTTTAAAGAAGCAAAAAATAAGTATACAAAATCAACCATAATTTTACCATTCTTAGGCAGCCACTCTTTTTTTTTTTTTAACTTTTTTTTTTTTTTTTTTTTAACAATTTTAGGTTCATGGCAAAATTGAGTAGCAGGTACACTGATTTCTCATACGCCTCCTGCCCCTGCACATGCACAGCCTCCTCCATGATCACCGACCCCACCAGAGTGGTACGTTGCAACCACTGATGAGCCTATATTGACACACCAGTGTCACCTGAAGTCCATACTTTACATTAGAATTCACTCTTGATATTGTACATTCTCTGGGTGTGGGTGAATTTATGAGGTGTGTATTCATCATCACAGTATCCTACAGAGTCATTTCACTGCCCTTAAAATCCTCTGTCCTCTGCCTAGTTATCTCTTCCCTCTAACCCCTGGCAACCACGCATCTTTTAACTGCCTCCGTAGTTTTGCCTTTTGCAGAATGTCATGTCATTGGGATCATACAGAATATAGACTTTTCGGACTACTCTCTTTCACATAGTAATATTTATTTTTCCTCCCTGTGTTTTCATAGCTCATTTGTGTGATAACTCATTGTTTTCAGTGCTGAGTAATATTCCATTGTGTGACTGTACCAAAGTTTATGTATTCCCTTAATGAAGAAGATCTTGGTTGCTTCCAGGTTTTGGCAATTATGAATAAAACTGGCAGAAACATCTGTGTGCAGGCTTTTGTATGCGGAAATAAGTTTTCTGTTTCTTTGGGTGAATACCAAGGAGTGTGGATCGTATGGGACGGGTATGTTTTGTTTTGTAAGAAACCACCAGGCTGTCCTCAGACGTGACTGTAACATTTTACATCCCCAGCAGCAATGAGTAAGAGTTCCCATCGCTCCACATCCTCCTTAGCATTTGGTGTTGTCTGGATTTTGGCCATTCTAGTGGTCTGTAGTGGTATGTTGTTGTTGATGAAGTGGCTATTAAGTTCTTTGGCTCATTTTTTAATTTGGTTGTTTGAAGCAACTACCTTTGATGGTATTATTTCCTATCTTTTTATTTTTATGCTTTTTTATGTGAGTGGGTGAGATTTGGGGTAAATATTCCATCTTTTTTTTTTTTTTCCATTTAACATCAAGGTGAAATCTTTTTCTGTTTTGTTAAAGTGCATTATGTCATTGGAACAGGTGTGTGATTATAATGAGATTTGACATTCACCTGTTTGTAGACATGTTTGTTCTTTCTACCTTTTCAAAATTATAAATAATATTGCCATTAAGATGATTGTGCCTGTAAACCTCCCCTGTGTTTTGTGTTCTTTTCTTAGAGCATATCCTAGAAGCTAAGTGACTGGTTTGGAGAACAGAGACATTTTCGAGGGTCTTTAAACGTATTGTGAGATACTTTCCAATGGTTATATTAATGAAAATACTAGCAGCTCACAGTTACCGAGCTCTTTATCTGTTCTCGGCACTAGACTTAGTCTTTCAGATGTTTTACAGTTTTCCCAGCACCACTGTGTGTGGACTTCGGACAATTCTCGTTTTATGGGTGGAGAAACTGAAGCCCAGGAAGATGGTAAAAGTGGTCATTAGGAGACACAAATATGACAAAGATTTGAATAAAGAGATTTGCTATATAGAGGAAGACTATTTTTTAAATTTCAGTTATTCCCAAATTGATGTACAGTGTTAACACAGTTCTAAACAAAATCCCTTAATTAAGATAAAATATAGATGCTAATGTTTATCAACTTTTTGGATGAGGTTTCTAAATTTCAGTGCAATAGAAGAAATAATATAAGACACAAAGAAGAATTAAGACTGATGTGGCCAACAGATGAAGGAATGGCAAACAATATAAAGAAAATATTCATATTGAAATTGTTTTAAATTAATAGTGGGCATTTTTATTCTATACAGTTCATAATTTTAAAATAATTTCAAATTTTATTTTAAAGGTATACAGGTGCACAGTTGTTATGTGGATCTGTTGCGTGATCCTGAGGTTTGGAGTATGGATGATGCCATCACCCAGGTAGTGAGCGTGGTGCCCGGCAGGTTTTACCATTTTTCAGCCTACTCCCACCCATTCTTAGTAGTCCCCAGTGTCTGTTGTTCACATCTTTATATCCATGTGTACTCAGTATCTAGCTCTCATTTATAAGTACGGATATGCAGTATTTGTTTTTCTGTTCCTGTGTTAATTTGCCTAAGATAATGGCTTCTAGCTGCAACCATCTTGCTACAAAAGACAAGATTTCATTCTCTTCTATGGCTGTGTAATATACCATGGTATGTTCCTACCACGTTCTCTTTATTCAGTCCACCACTGATAGGCACCTAGGTTGATTCCATGTCTTTACTGTTGTGATGGAAAATATTCATATTTCAGAAGTAAGGAAAGAAGAGAGGGACGACAAGACAGGTTATCAGTGTTTCAGAGCAAATGTCTTTAGACTGACTGTCTCATGGAGTTTGTATGTTTTTAGTCTAAATCTCCAATCTGATTTTTGTTTATAGGAGATTTACAATGGACATTTCTGCATTGTAGAAGTAGACTGTGTTGTACAGTCTCCTGTAATTTTTTGGGTGTGTCTTCATGTGTGAATGTGTGTTTTCTGTTGATGAAACAAGGAAAAATATATACTTAAAACATCCAAATATATCTGTAGATAATTTACATATCAGTTAGATGAACTATTACTGTTTTTGATAGAAAATTCATGTGGCTTAAGCAAGGGAAAGGTTTGTTTCTCTCTTAAATGTAGAGAGGTAGATGGTCCAGGGTTGGTGTGTCGGTCCCACAGCCGTTAGGACTTAGGCGTCTTTGTCAGTCACTCCTTGCCATTCCTGTCGTGTGTCTCCTCATGGTCCTAGGTGGATGCTGTAGTCTGACTATAAAGCATTTCAGCATGCACGAAGGAGAAGAGTAGTAGATGAAAATGGGCAGGGGTGGGAGGGAGCATATGCTCAGCTGTCTTTTAAGGAGGTTTCTGAATGTTGCCAAGTAGTACTTACACCCGTCTCCTTGGCCAAAACTGTAGATACGTGGAACAAGGTACATTGTTTTGTGCCCAACTAAAAGTCAGGATTTGTATTACTGAGAAATGAGAGAATGGATATTGGGCTAGTAGAGTAACAATCTTGGCCCCATCATGTGCATGTGCTCGCTCGCTCACTCTTTCTCTCTCTCTCATTTAAGTGTGATAAGAGCAAAAGAAGCATTTCTAATACAAATCAGAATAATCCCTTGGGCCCTTTTCTCTGCTGAATGTAAAGTTTTCATAATGAGGCCTTATCAGGCTCGGAAGGTGCCTTTGACACTAGCATTCCCTTGACATCATCCAGGATATTCTGCTGGTGAAAGGAACAGGTGAGAGAAGCAAGGAGGCTCTGGTCTTGGTGGGGAGGAGACCAGACCTGGAGGTGCAGTCAATTCTCATTCTGTTGTTTTGGACAGCCTTCTGTAGAAGAGCAGGGTTGTGCAACTGAGTACTGACTCGGAGCCCTTTGTGACCATCCTGAGAGAACACCTCCAGGAGGAAAGAGTCCTGTATTTTAGGAAAAGAAGAAAATTCATTCTTCTTTTGTTGTGTCTGTATTAAATTCAGAAAGAAGTAAGGCTGGCCAGCAAGACTTGGGAGGGCACAAATTACATCCTTCTGAGTTGCTGAGCACAGGTCCATGTGATAGGCACTCAGTAATTACTTTAATGACAGTGATCCGATGGTGTTAAAACTATCATAATTTCAAACTCTGTAACTTCATGAATGATTTCATTTAAAAACACATACTGTCCTCTTTAATTTATGCTTACAGTTGTATTTATAATCAAATCAAGTGTCCTCTATAATCTAGAATGTACTCTTAAAATAGTAGACTACTCTTATGCTTCAAAATTTAAAACTGAAAGAACAAGTAACTTTCTTGTTTTAGTATTTGGAAGTCATTTCAGAATCATATAAGGAGGTTAGCCAAAGAGAAATGTTGATGTAAGTTTCGCTTTGTGCATTTTGTGCCATTTTTCAACTCACTTGATTTTACTGCTGAAATTACACATGCATTATTTAAAAATCCCAGTGGTACAGTCTCAAAGACATAAATCACCTTATTTTGATCAGTTTTTGAAAATTGAAACAAAACTAATGAAAAATATTCTTCATTATGCGGAAGAGACTTAGCTGAAATTTTTCTTTTTTGATCTTTGAAAATGTTCATGTAGTATAATTAGGGCTTTTTGCACTTGTCGTTTCATTGCTAATTGTTGTTTTATACTTATAATTCATCAGATGAGAGCTAATGTGTTAAATCTTCAATGCATGAAGTTGAAAATGTAAGAAAATTGTAAAACTCACCTTTGTTCCTATTCTTTAATTCAGAACATATTTTCTTGTTTTTTTGGTATACTCAAAAATATACTTTTGCATGTATGTATATAAATATATACATGCACATATATTTACACACCTATATAATGTATAACATGTATAGGTTATATGTTATGTAATATAGACATAGTATGTATACCATCAGTTTAAAATATGCATATATACTATGTTACACATGCACTTGTAAATCATAGGATACACAGACAAGCCCTAGGAATGGCAGCTACCTATGTCATACCATGCTGCTGGGAGATGCTTTTCATATTCTTTTTATCAACAACTAACTTTTATAATTTGAATTGTCACAGACTAATTATTGAAAGTATAGGTAATTTTTAGGTTTATTTACTTAAAGAGCTATTTTTTACTAGTATGTCTTTAAAAAATTGTCAAATCTTATATGAAACTATTCTCCTGATTACTAAATGAAATATTTTTAGAGCTTCCATGACCTCTTAAGGAATTCATTTTCTGGTGTGCTACTAACAATATTTTCACAAAATGCTTTAAGCATACATTAATTAGGTTGTAATAGTCTTTTGGATAAATTATGTGTTTGTATAAATGATAATTTGGAAAAGTTCATGGAAGTCTGGTGTGAAGAACTCTATTGTTTGACAACAGTTTGAAAGATACTGAGTATTAGACATTTTTACTTCAAAAGAAATGGAGACAAAATCATTTAAAGGAAAGCACTCACTTAAGAATTCATTAACTATAATAGACTTTATCACCCATTATTTGGGGAGATGAAAAAGCAGTCATTTCAAGGTATCAAATGCCATGTTGGGTCAGATCTGCCTGCCGTTCTCAGATGTTGACAACCAGATACTTTTTTTTTTTTTTTTTTTTGATGAGGTGATGAGTGTGTGTGCCTTTTGTTGTGTTATCTTAGAAGATGAGGGTTATAAGCAAACATTCCTAATGTTTCTCTATAGCCTGTGTTTTATATATTGTTGATAAATGTATGAAAATCATTACTGAACCTAGTTACATTTTTAGTCTGAGCCATTTCTAGAAGGGATTTCTTAAGCTTTCTGAAAAAAGCAGCATGTGGTGTGATAGGAAACTGTATTATTAGGCTTATAGGAGTGCCCAGTAATTCACACATGTTCATCATTATGTAAAAATTTCAGTTATTCCTTATTTATTCTTCCATTTTGTAGAGCACTAATGTTTAGTCTGTCTTCATGTTGAATGCATATCCTTTTAATTATTTTAGCTGATTTTTGTCTAGTGTACTTCATTTCCTCTTGAGTTGTATCTTTGTAAATTCTGTAGAGTATTAGAGAGAGATGCATCGTGGTTCTACAGAACAGGAACTCAAGTAGTGTTCTGTGTTTTTACTCCTCTTCCTGGCAATACTCAACACTTTTGCTTGTTCCTGCAGGAATGTACTGGCCTGTTTCATTAGGAAATAGCCCACGACAACTTAGGGAGCCAGGCACATGTCATTTTTCATGACTCCCAGCTCAGAGCCTGTCCCCTCTAGAGTAAGGTGGAGGTGTTATTTTGGATGTGTTACTGCAGGTTGTCCATGTTGGTTCCCACCACTGTTCTGCTAAGACTTCCAGCTGTTCTATGTTGTATAATCTATTCGCCTTGAATTGTATTGCCCCTAGTGCTTCCTTTTCCCGGCACATATAAAGAATTTCCTGTGCATTTCCTCTCCTAGGTCATCATTACATAAGACTGTTTTAATACCTCACACTACAGTTAAAATTGCTCTTTCTGGAAAACACATTCCTTTTTATTATGGTATCTTTAGCCCATTCTCAATGAGTATTTTTTCTCAGTCTAATGGTAATTCGTTTGGTATTTTTTTTGTGTTTTTTTTTTGTGACTTCTCTCTCTTTGGTGGAGAAGCTTACCAGAAGTACTTAAAGAGCCAATTAAGTTACACTTTTAGGCCCTTTTTTTGTCAAAGCATTTATTTTTCAAAGTGTTTGGTAAGATACTTATATTTATAGTTTTTTTGTTTGTTTTGCCTAGAAAATAGGATGAGCTTATATAGCATACCCAGTTTGAGTATGAGGCAGGAAAATACATTCTTTAGGGGTGAATAATTTATTTTGTACTATTCTTTCTGGATGTAAAATTAGTAATACATATTAAAAATTTTAAAGCTTGAGCTTTTCGCTTCAGGACATTGATCTGGGAAATAATTTTATGAATAAGATCTCAAAAACACAGGCAACAAAAGTAAAACTAAATGGGATTATTTCAAAGTTAAAATCTGTGCAACAAAGGAAGTAACAGAATGAAAAGACAGCCTACAGAATGGGAGAAAATATTTGCACACTGTTCATCTCAAAGGGGACTAATATCCAGAATATATGAGGAACGTAAACATCTCAACAGCCCCCCCCCAAAAAAAATCAGATTAAAAAATGAGCAAATTAACACACATTTCTCAAAATAATACGTATACATGACCAACAAATATATGAAAAATATGCTAAACATCACTAATCTGGGAAATGCAAATAAAAAACTACAGTAAGATACCGTCTCATTCCAAATAGGATGGCTATTATTAAAAATGCAAAAAAAAAAAAAAAAAAAAAAAACTGGCAATGATAGGGAGAAAAGCGAACTCTTACACACTATGCAGGACTGTAAACTAGTATGGTCACTATGGAGAGCAGAGTGGAAGCCCCTCCAGCAATCCCGCTACTGGGCATTTATCCAGAGGAAAGGAAATCAGTTTATCAAAGAGATACCTGCATTCCTGTGTTTATTGTAGCACTGTTCACAATATACAAGATATGGAATTAACCCATGTCCAACAGCAGATGAATGGATTAAAAAATGTGCTGTATAGGCCAGGCGCGGTGGCTCAAGCCTGTAATCCCAGCACTTTGGGAGGCCGAGATGGGCGGATCACGAGGTCAGCAGATTGAGACCATCCTGGCTAACATGGTGAAACC